>NW_022103920.1:65521526-65547635 GCF_000313985.2 Echinops telfairi
AAATCTGGCTAGACCAGAGGATGTATATTGGTACAAATAGCAACTGGAAACACAGGGAATCCAGGACAGATGACTCCTTCAGGACCAGTGGTGAGAGTGGCGGTGCCTGGAGGGTAGAGGGAATGTGGGGCAGAAAGGGGGAACTGACTACAAGAATCTACATATAGCCTCCTCCCTGGGGGATGGACAGCAGAGAAAGGGGTGGGGGAGTCATCAGACAGTGTAACATATGACAAAATAATAATTTGTGAATTATGAAGTGTTCATGAGGGAGGGGGAAAATGAGCAGCCGATATTAAGGGCTCAGGTGGAAGGCAAGTGTTTTGAGAATGATGATGGCAACAAATGTACATATGTGCTTGACAGAATGGATGTATGTATGGATTGTGATGAGAATTGTACGAGCCCCCAATAAAATATTTTTTTTTAAAGTACACAAGGTAAATCACACAGTGATCTTATATAAAATATTTTTACATTTATTACAATGTTGTCCCAAGGAAATACTTAGGAATCCGATGCACCAAAGGAGAGGGGAGAGGAGTTTCAAGAGACCAGGAGTAGATGGTTGAGACAGGCTCTTCCTTTCTTATTCTATAAACTCCTATCCATTTCCAATGTGCTGATAAGCATGTGTGTATCTGGATCTGCATTATTAAAATAATTAAAAATAAATAAATTATGTATATGCCTACGGAGTAGCTAAGCAGTCCCTCTCTCTTAGATGAAGAGAATAGTACCAATATTAACTTTAAAGTGTGTGTGCGTGTATGTTTATAGTAAATATCATGTCACATGTAAAATGCTAATTGTGGCATATGAAGTATAATGTACTCTTAACCGTTCTACATCCCACTGCTGTCAAGTTGAATTCAACTGTGACCCTATAGGACCCTATAGGACTGTGCCCTATTTTTGAGGCTATAAACCTCGATGGGGGCAGAAAGCCTCATTTTTCTCCAGAAGAGAGGCTGGTGAGTTCAAATAGCCAACCTTGAAGTAAGCAGTGCAACTTATACCCCTCTATAACTAAGGCTCCTTCCTTAACCTATCGTAATTACTTTTATGCAACATATATAAAAAACCTAGCAAGTCACAACCTGCTTGA
The DNA here is from genome assembly GCF_000313985.2 of Echinops telfairi. Classification (NCBI taxonomy): domain Eukaryota; kingdom Metazoa; phylum Chordata; class Mammalia; order Afrosoricida; family Tenrecidae; genus Echinops; species Echinops telfairi. Next base: position 65,522,635 of record NW_022103920.1, read on the forward strand.
AAGTACCTACACTCATACAGCAAGGCCATTTTCACTAGTTATTTACTAAACGAGAGAGCATTTGTGTACTTTGGTTTGGCTTCTAGTGCCCGTACATTTCATGCCGTACATAGTTCATTTTCAGAGCAACCTTTACTTCTAGGCATCTTGTTCATTTTAAAAAAGAGGCCAGCAAATCTTTGGAAAGACTTCAGGTTGGAGCTTGTATGTATAAACGAGTTAACATTTATATAAAATAATATAAAATATAAGTCCAGAAGCATAGTTGAGGTAGGAGTGAGTTGGAGAAATGTTTCATTTTACCAAGGTGGTGGGTTGTTTTCCAAGTTATTTTAAAAGCGAATGTATTACATTATGATATCAAGCCACAATGGAAAGATATTAGAGAATGCAGGGGTCAAGTACGCCCCAGGGGCATATACAGGAGGAGCCAGGACAAAGCCTGGTGACGCTTCCTGGGCGCCCATGCCCCCCATCCAATGGTGGTTTGTCTCCCTGTCACCTTCACACGCTGAGCCCTGCCCACGTGGACCTGCTCTCCCCATGAGCAGCTCATACCCCTGTGTTTGTTTAAAGTAGTCTGTGCTCAAGTTTTTGTATGTTTCCAAAAGAAATGTGCACTTCAAAATGCATAATTTTAAGCATGTTAAGATTCTTCTCATTCTCACTGTTTCTAACACCACAAATAGCCACTAAATATGATTTGTGGACTTGATCTCATTGGTTCTGTGAGCCAGCCTCTTTGAGATGGATAGTATCAACTACGGACATCATAAATGATTTTCAGTTGGGGAGTATATTTGGCGTGTTCGTTGTAATAGCATAGAGACTATTATGGCTCCTTGTGGGGAATTAGTCTCTAGTTTGAAACTGGGTTCATCAGAAGTTGGCAGGTTTTTATTTTGTCACCTCATCCCATGACATAATAGTTATTGCCACTTGTGTGATCACTCCTATATGCCGCCATCAGAGGGTCTGTAGGTGTCCTTGTAGATTTCAAAAACGGAGGGTTTCGAGTGCTGATAGTATTTTAGATACCGTGGTAGGACCTTCACAACTTATCTTACCTTTTGCACATGAGCTACCTTTGGATTCTCTTCTTTCGTTTCTCTTCTTCAATTTACTTTCACGTTAGCACCAAGGAGCTTTTTGTCCCATTCCCATACAACTAACACATCCCTCCCTGGCTCTGAGCATTGCGGAGGAGTGTCCTTTTGCGTGGGAGAATCCTCTAGCCCATTCGCTGTATGTTGCAATCTGATGCATCTTAGACTGTTCAGCTCTAACACCGACTCTGTTATGTAGGGTCTGCATTTCAACTCTAACCAGGACTCAGAAAGTTACACATGGTGCTGGCCAGTAACGCTATTTGATTTGACTGTGACTTTCTTCAAATCAAGACCCACATCTAATTGTATTTACCTTTATAGTTTGATTGCTTAGTTCCATAGTAGGAGCACCTCACTGTGTAGCTATTGAATTAATGAAGTGAATGAATAAAGGATGTTTACACTGAAGATCTGGGGACTTTTCTAGGTACTCTTTCTGACCATTCATAATTGACACTCTCTTTCGGCTTCTGCCCTCCTCCCTTCTTAACATAGATAGTTGAAAGGGAAAGAAAAGGCAGGGGAGAAGAAATGAGTGTTGAACACAATAGTAATGACTATGGCTGAAACCTGCTGTGATTCAGCGACCAAACTGGTGGCTGGCGGGCAAACCATGGGCAGCTTTGCCCATCACACCACTGAAGGCAATAAAGCTATTGCATTTGGTAGCTGAGCTTTTTAATGGCTGACCTTGTGTTCATCCTTTTTAACTGGAGTTTTGCTATCTTCCCAACCTACCATATTTTTAGATTTTCAAAACAACACATTAAAATATGTATGATTACTTTTTAAATTGCTTATTTGGGATACTTTGTTATGTTAAAGGGAAATTGTCTTACAAAAATGCTTTCAGCTCTCAAATATGATACGTTATTTATTTACATAAAAATTTACCAGTGGGTGTCAAATCTAAAGTCTGGTGATGTTCATTGCTCCCTCAAAACTCTGTCCCTGAGCTGATTTGGAGCACTCCTGACCCTCCGTTGCTGCCCTGCATGCTTCAAAAGAAGGGCCCACTTCCTGTAGAGCGGTGAGTATGGTTCGCAGTCTCCAGATAGGGACAATGGAAGCTTAAACGAGGTAAGAAGCTTGCTCACAGCATAAAGACATTAGAGCTTACAGCCTGGGCTGGTACTTGGGCAGTCTGACTCCAGAACTCATAATCAATATAACTATGGCAAGTATTGTTTGGGACTAAAGAATTTCTGTTCTGCCTGAAATGCAGAAGCGTCTCTGTCTTCGAGATTTAGTGTCTTTTTGAATCACTGCTCCTTCCTCCTTGAAGTCATACCCCAACCCCACTTGCGCACTTCTTTCTCCCACTCCCTGTGTGCCACTGCTGTATTGCACTCTAAGTTTCTTTTCCTTTTCTTCAGTGGAGCAGCGTTAGTGCGGCTTCATTAGGCTGTACACCATGGATGCAGCTCGTTCCAGGCCCTGGGTTTGATGATCATGTTGATTCTGGGATGCGAGGACAGAGAAATTATCGAATGTTTGCTTGGGTCTCTCCTTCTTACCCTCCAAAAATGGGAAACCATTGATATGTTTTCAAAAAAGATCAGAGAAGAGGATATGAATGTAGTTCTTTTATATAAAGGGAATAAAACGGGTGCTGTGATAAGGACAACATTTTATAAATGTTGGCTGGTACTGATTTGAATGTTTGAGTAGTTAGATTTCGTTCAAACACAAAAGCAAGAAAACTACAGCTCAAACTATGTGCACTCATTTTACCAATTAGAGTTTGTTTTTAATTTTATATTATAGTTACTCTGTGCTATAGGAAAATAACAGTTTAAAATGTATTTCCTCCAGTGAATTAGGAAGGGAATTTTAATTGTTTCTGTTCGTTTTGTAATTTTAATGAAAATAATTTTGGCTGTGGAACTATTAAGGGTGACACTTCTGATATTAGAGTAAACATTTTCCCATTGAGGACTGGCTTTATTACCAGGCAGATATGATAGGTGGGAGAATAAATGTTTCTCCCTTAAGAAAACCCATACATTCCTACGTACAAACCACCTCTCTAAAGAGTATTTTCCTCTAACTTTCATCCCTTTGAGACTTAAGTTTCGGTCCTTGTAAAAAGACAGAATTGCTTTGGTTAAAGCAACCACTCTGTAGCTCTCAGTTATGAAGACTGCACCGATGTGATCCATTTCTGGAAAGTGGCGTTAGCTCAAAGAGAACATAGAAACAGGAAACAATGCGGCGTCAAGAGAGGAGTGCTAACCACATGTGGGTTGAGCTGAAGGGAAGGGGAAGCATATCGATCTCAGAGAAATTTGGCAGCAAAGCCATCTTCTCAGTTCCCACCATTCCTCCAAAGATCAGTAGTGGCCCCTCTATCTGACAGTCATCTTTGACGCCACACAAGGGCACATGTTCGTTTTGGGTAAGTGGCATGCTAAAAAGTTCCAAGCGTGCAAGAGGGGGGGTCTATACTTTCCGTACAGATAACTGTCCCCATCGCAATCGGGCTATTCTTTCTGATCCTCAGTCCCTTCCGCAAGTCTGTTTTGCCCTTGGCCTTTGTTTTCTTCTCATCTTTAACTTCTGCACCCAGGAGCTCTTTCACTATCTCCGTGAAGACGTCCTTCTTGCCTGGAGGAATCACAGTGAATTCTAGGGTGGCGCTTGTGTTTGCTTGGGCCACCAATTCATAGCAGCCTCATCTACAATAGAACAAAACACTGCCTGGTCCTGTGCCATCTTCTTAATTACTGTTGGGTTTGAGTCCATTGTTGCAGCCGCTGTGCCAGGGTAGCAGCCTGAAATCTCTGGCAAGTCCTTTCTGGTAGCATATCTAGTGTTGCAATGCCACCTTGGCTTTTCAGGACGCAGTCATGGTATATAAAGCTATGAAAAAACGTCACCTTCTCTTCTTTGCAATGATGCATTTGAGGCTAAGCTTGACTATTATTGACATTTGGAATGAAATCATGGTTGGTTGTAGGCCCAGGCCTGTGCAACATGCAAGGTTTAGTGGCATCTCAGGGCTCGCTGCCCACTCCAAACAAAACAAAACAAACCTCACTGTCAGAGTCAATTCCAATGCATAGTGACTCTATAGGATGGGCTAGAACTGCCCCTGTGGGTTTCCAAGATTGTAACTCTACACGAGTAGAAAGCCGTATCTTTCTCCCATAGAATCGTTGGTGGTTTCGAATTGCCGACTTTGTGGCTAGCAGCCCAACATGTAAACACCGTACCACCAAGCGTCTTTTCTCTAAGCACTCACTTTCCTTGCTATTCAGTCAGTGCTGACTCACAGTGGCCCTCTGACTCATCGGGAAGGATAGGGTAGACTGCACTTGTGAGTTTCTGAAACTGTAACTGTTGGGAGGCATAGAGTGTCCATCTGTCTCCTGCGGAGCCCCTGGTGGTTCCACAGTAGACTGTGGATCAGGCCCCACGCGTAGCCACTGTCTCTACCCGCTAGAGACCAGCGGAATCTCGCAGTCGTGATAACCAAAAAATACCTCCACGCATTAGGTTAAATGCTGGAGGAAATTTAGAGAGAGGGTAAGTGGAAAGTTTGAGAAAGAAGGTTGGTCCCTCTAACTCACTGGTAAGAGGGAAGAGCTGAACAATACAGTTGCAGAACATGAAGTAACAGGTGAGAGTCAATGACGTGGCATATAGAGTAAAATCTGTATTAGAGTGGGCCCAAAAGTCATGTTCTTGCTCCCGAAGACCGTTCTAGAGTCCTTACAGCCCAAGTGGCTAAGTGAAAGGCAATGCACAGACCAGGGCTGTAGCCCAGCAAGCCATTTTCAGTTGATTATGGAGAGAAGGGCATAGGATGCCTAGTGGGGCTAATCAAGGGCAATGCAGCAGCGAGGAATTACTAAACCCAAATGAAGGTTGAACATGATGGTGGGACAAGAGGAAAGTAAGAGGAAATAGAGGAAAGAACCAGGAGGCAAAGGACATTTATAGAGGTCTAAGTACAGGCATGTACATAGGTAAATTATATATATGTTTAAATTATATGTAAATATGTAAATTATATATATAAAATGAGAGGGGAATAGAACTATGTACTCATATCTATATGTTAAGAATTAGGTTGCAGATGGACATTGGGCCTCGACTGAGTACTCCCTCAACACAAAAACACTTTGTTCTAACAATCCAGCATTCTGTGATGCTGACCTTCCCGACACAATCACTGAAGACAAAATAGGTGCATAAGCAAATGTGGTGAAGAAAGCTGCTGGTGCCCGTCTATCAAAAGATATAGCTTCTGGGGTCTTAAAGGTTTGAAGATAAGTGGCCATTTGGCTGAGAAGCAACAAAGCCCACATGGAAGAAGCACACCAGCCTGTGTGATCATGAGGTATTGATGGGATCAAGTATCAGGCATCTAAGACCCACAACAAAACCATACCCAATGTGAATGAGGCAAGGGGGCATGGAGTGGAGACCCAATGCCCATCTGTAGACAACTGGATATCCCCTCACAGAGGAGTCACAGGAAGAGATGAGCCAGTCAGGGTACAGTAAAGCACTGATGAAACACACAACTTTCCTTTAGTTCTTTGGTGCTTCCTTCCCCCCACTGACATGACCTCAATTCTACCTTACAAATTGGAATAGACCAGAACATGCACACTGCTACAGATAAGAGCCTGAAACACAGGGAATCCAAGATAGATAAACCCCTCAGGGCCAACAATGAGAGTAGAGATACCAGGAGGCTTAGGGGAGGGTGGGGGGAGAAGGGGGGAATTGATCACAACCTCTAACCCTCTCCCAGGGGGACAAACAATGGAAAAGTGGGTGAGGGGTGATGGAGGACAATGTAAAATATGAAAATAATAATCTATAACTTATCAAGGGTTCATGAGGGAGGGCAGGCTGGGGAAGGAGGGGGAAGAAATGGGGAGCTGATATCAGAGAATGCTTTGAAAATGATTATGGCAGCATATGTGCAAATGTGCTTGACACACTGGATGAATGTATGGACTGTGATAAGAGATGTAAGAGCCCCTAATAAAAGTGTTAAAAAAAAAAAGAAGAAGGAACCCCTAGAGTACAGTTGTGTTTACTGCTGGACTAGAAAACAACAACAGCGACCACCTTCGAGCAGTGACCTTTCATTTTGAAAACAGTTTTGTGGGGGGAGGGGCTGGAGGATCCAGTGAGACTACTGAGCGATAACTAGGTTTCTATGTGAGACAGAACTCAGAACTGCTTCTCAAGGGGCCTTGGTATGGTGGCTTATTGAGATTCTTGGCTTTTTTAATAAGACACCTGGGGACTGTCTTCAACAGCCTTACCCTGGAACCGTCTGTTCAAATTGTACAGGGTTGATCTGTATTGGCAAGTTTGATTCTCATGGGCATTTAGCTGTACTAGGATTTCCACCTCTCCTTGATGCCCCTGTGCCATAACTGGAAGTTATCAGCTTAACTCTAGGCCAGTGAAGCCATATGGATACTGGCTCCTCTCAATCACTGCTCTAGTCCAGGGGACTTCTACTCAGAGAAATGAGACAGCCATCCCAGGAGATCAGTTCCTGGGTGAGACTCTCATAATGCAAATTGCAGTGATCTCTCTGAACATATGTCACAGAATTCATGTGGTCTGGACATTGAATGTCAGATGCTTCCGTTTATATACCTTTTTCTAGGTAAGGAGGCAGAATCAAGAACAATACCTTATCCAAAATGTGCCTTGCATATAGTAGAGTCTAATAAATGTGTTGCTTATGTGATTACTTTGTGTTTATTTTTATTTGTTTTGACCAGTTAAAATATAATAGAGTCTCTTTGAAAACCTAATTTTTAAAATATGGTTGTGACAAGGAAAACCCAAAAGTCTATTGGACCATCACATTTTTCTAGGAATGAGAAAAATGTATGGTATTTATGCTGTTTAAAAGACCAAATGGTTTGTAAAATTTGGTCCCCAAAGCGTTTGGATTCTGGTGCTAAGGAATAATTCATTTGTTCAGCTTAGATTTTAATTCAATTTGCTTTATTTGTTCATGTATTATGTTTTTTCTTCCTCATGAAAGCAATTTTTATATAGATGTTTGATTGGTGGTTAGTGGTTTTATCTAAGCACAAATCCCTCCCCCATGGTGAAATCAAAATAGAGGTGCTCTGTGGTTAGTTTTTCATAAGTACTCACCAGATGCTGCAGACATTTACACGAGCATCATTGTTTCATTTCAAACCTGCAAGGCAGGGTTTCGAAACACCTGTGTGCTGGGTGTCCTCTTCCGATGCACTCTTGTCAACGCCATGTTTTTTCTGTTCTGTTTGCAGGTCGCATGTGCCAATTTAACAAACGGTGGAAAGTCCGAACTGCTCCAGTCAGGAAGCAGCAAATCCACACTGAAGCACATATGGACAGAAAGCAGCAAAGACCTGTCTATCAGCCGCCTCCTGTCACAGGCTTTCCGTGGCAAAGAAAATGATACCGATTTGGACCTGCGATACGACACCCCAGAACCTTATTCTGAGCAAGACCTCTGGGACTGGCTGAGGAACTCCACAGACCTCCATGAGCCTCGGCCCAGGGCCAAGAGAAGGCCCATTGTTAAGACGGGCAAGTTCAAGAAAATGTTTGGCTGGGGTGATTTTCATTCCAACATCAAAACAGTGAAGCTTAACCTGTTGATAACCGGGAAGATCGTAGATCATGGCAATGGGACATTTAGTGTCTATTTCAGGCATAATTCCACTGGTCAAGGGAATGTGTCGGTCAGCTTGGTGCCCCCGACGAAAATAGTGGAATTCGACTTGGCACAACAAACCGTGATTGATGCCAAAGATTCCAAGTCCTTCAACTGTCGCATTGAGTATGAAAAGGTAGACAAGGCTACCAAGAACACGCTCTGCAACTATGACCCTTCCAAAACCTGTTACCAGGAACAGACCCAGAGTCACGTGTCCTGGCTCTGCTCCAAGCCCTTCAAGGTGATCTGTATTTACATTTCCTTTTATAGCACCGATTACAAACTCGTTCAGAAAGTGTGCCCGGACTACAACTACCACAGCGACACACCTTACTTCCCCTCGGGATGAGCACGGACACGGGGGTGAGACTGAAGCCGGAGCGATCGCAGGTCATTTGACAGGGCTGTTACCTCACAGAAGAAGATCACATCTGTTGCCTGGAATGTGTCTACACTGCTGCTCTCGTCAGCGGGCTGCAAATCCGCTAGTGGAAAACAACCCGATGTCATTTCTGCCCAGTTAGCTTCATCCCTCAGCCTAGCTGTAAATCACCCTAGAGTTGAAAGCCCCACTTGAAGACGTGTTCTCTCACACAGACGCACACAGTCATACCCATTTCAGCTTGCATCTATCATGATTCCTGTTGAGAGGGCTTTCATTGTCTGACTCATAATGATTCAGGATAAACTATCATCAAGCAAAAGGATTAACTAGACAGAGAATGCTTTCTAACACTTGCTGTTATGGAAATCTCTTTTACAGTCATGAGTACATGCCAATCACTGATCCCCTCTCATGCATTCCCACCGCTTGGAGTAGCCGTCTTGGTAAATACTACTGTAGGAGTATATGCTTGTTAAAATGGAAAAAAAAATGTGTCTTTAGATCTCTGTATTCTTTATTTTATGAACACAACAAAGTATAGTAACTTCTTTCCAGCATACAGTAGTCACATTCAAGGGAATACAAGATGGCTCTTTTTTTCTATGGAGGGAGCCCTTTCTCAGTAAAGACGAGCAAACATTTGGAATTTACATGTGGGCAGACATTGGGATTACAGCGTTCATTACCAATCATTGGACTTTTGTGAAGCTGGGACCAGCTGAGGCGGCATAAGACAAGTTCTGATCATTGTGTAAGAATGAAAATACCTGGCAGACACCATGTAAGTTAGAAGTGTCTGTCTTATCTTTACTACTCATATTGTAACAAATTCAATATCCTAGTCTTCATTTGTATGAATGGTTTGTATTGTATATAGTTGAACCAAGTGTTATTTGAGCTGCTTATTAATATTAACTTGTACTTGTCTATCTGCTTGTTATTGGTTAAAAAAGAAAACAAGGACATGAGGAATCCATTTTATCAATGTAGCTGTGAACTCCATTGAAAAGACAAACTTAATGTACAAAGCATTTATTCAGCTCAAGTATTGTTGAAAGCTATACATATAATACATTACAGTCTGTCTGTATTTAGATATTTTATTTCTGGATCAACATGAAATGTACATAAAAATAAAGCACTTAAAGTTGAATTTCAATATGTACTTGTGTAAGATGGTGATTTAAATGGTTCTGGAAGAAGAATGTGTTGGCATACTGTCATAACTTAACAGCTCGTATTTGTAAGTTTGTACCAAACCCAAACCCACTGCCTTAGAGTCCTCTTGAATGTGTAGCATCCCATTAAGGCAAAGGAGAACTCCCGTAGGGTTTCCAAGTGGGTGAATGTGCCACAGCAGCAGACTGCCTCCTCTTCCTGCCCACAGGAATTGGTGAGTCTTTCATTCTGCAATCCAGGGCTCACGATTACGCCACCAGCTCGCCTCCTCGCTTTCCATTCAAACCGGTTAGTTTTCCAGTCAAAACAGTATAAGAGATTCAATCTCTAATCTTGCAAACAGTGGTGGCATACTACATAACACACACACACACACACACACACACACACACACACGTTTTATAACAATTACTCAAAAATTCTGGAAAAGCAACTTCATGAATATAAGCAAAAACTGAAGTATCCTAAAATAATTATATCTTGTGGTTGTTCCTGAATAGAAGATTTATTTAATAAGGGGTTTGAGGGGAGATTACTATTTTTTCCTTTAAAATAAAGTCAAGATAATCACAAAATGTGGCTGACGTTTTCTGATCTGCTGCAATGATTCACCAAGGAAATGGAGATGGCCGTGGCGGGCTTCAACATCAAATTTGCCTTTATTAGATGGGGTCGGTTTATCTGCTCAGCATTACTTATGAACATTAATTTGTATAGCACACTTTTCTTATACTTGAAAAATAACAAGAAGAAGAAATTTAAAAAAGAAGAGCTACATAACAAATTTTGTGTGGGGAATATGAAGACTATTAAGAATTAACTAATGAGGCCAAATTAAGAAGCCCATTCCAGTCTCATATTCCCTTCACTGTGTTTAGGAGAAATGCATGTAGAAAATAATACATGTGTGTGTATATATGTGTATATATATTTATGTATTTGTATATGAAAGCTATATAGGAATAATATATATACTGAAACATACACAAAGGAAACAAAAAATCTGATTTCTAAATTCTAGAATGAGAATTCAATACTTGATTAAAGAGATTCTTCAACTGCAAATCAAAGGCATATCTTTTGGTTAAATGTCCTTCTTTCAAAATCCTCCCATAATTCTAGAAAATCTTTTAGCTGAATATATTAATGACTTTTCTGTGGAATTTAGAAACTAATGTTAGACCGGATGCTTTGTGGCACATCAAGTTAAAAGAGCTTCGTGAATTCCAGTTGCTGGCATGCCCCAAAGAAATCCTGCCAGCTGTGGTTTATTTATCCGCGTGATCACTGAGGACTTAGTTAGCTTTTGACAAACAGAGAAGGGGAAAATCAATTATATTTTTAGAAGCACTTGATCTGCGAACTGTGATTTCTTTATGTGATCAGATGCCTTTTTTAATCCAACATTCAGGATCAGAAGAAAACATGCTTCCAACTCCACCACTTCTCAGGCCTCTGCTCTCTAATCTTTCCATGAAATGTTGCTTTTACATTAAAAAAATACACGACATAATTACAAATCTAACGTTCAATGCATCATTCTTTGCAACAATTTTTCTTTGTAAGAAAAGTAAAATAAGAAAATGTGTAGTAGATATTGAACAAGAATTTTAATTCTTCTTAATCCAAACTTTCAGAATTGTATCAGTACACACTTCACTAAAATTTCTATATAATCAGAGCCTCAATCTGTCATATGGGAAAATTATGATGGAGAACTTAAATTACCCAAAGATATCACATCAATATGTGCTCATTGTTCCCTGTTTCAGACAAGAATGTGGAGATGTTGATGAAGATCGATGTGAAGAAAATAGGAAGATTCAAATGTTAAGGTTAAAATTTTTATTAGGCCAATATGTTACTTTAATAAACAAGTTTTAATAATGCTAAAATATACTTAAGTTATTTGGGGATAAAAACTTAAAGCTGGACCAGGAAACAACCTTATCCTGAATCTAAAATAATCCCCAACTTAGACCAGGTGTGGAAAAAAGAGCCTTCCATGTGTCGGCAGATAGCAGCTGAGGCAATCATAGGTTTGCCATCGCTCTGGTTCTTTTCTCAAATTGTCAGTAAATCAGATTTTCTCAAAGAAGATGCTTGATGCTTATTACTGATTGAAGATAAATTATATCTATGATATTTATGATAAAAACAATGAACGGTCCTGCTGCTGTTTCGACGGGGCATTTTTGAGCCATGGCTCGTGTGAGAATTTTGCTGCATAAGTGGAGGCAACATGCTGTTATGTTCTGGAAGTGACGGTTCTGTGAGCAACTGAAATACTTGTTATGTTTAAAACTGGACCTGAGAATATTCAAGTTCCTATATTTGAGCAATAAACTATAAGCCATGTCTTTGCACTGACTAGATGAAGAATTACGAGAAGCTTGACAAAGTGTTTTCTTTTTCCCATTTCCTGTTGCTTTCAAGCTAAGAAACAGCTTAACCAACATAAACAGCTCTTTGGAAAAGCAATTTGCATTTCCACCATCAACTTTGAATGCCAAATTTTAAACCAAAGCAAATTCAAAGGCTGTGTTTGTAAATCCATGAAAGACTTAGTTGATGTACCAGTTTCAGATGTTTATCTTTATTTATTCACCTATCTATTCTATATTTATTATTTATCTTTACCTTTTATTTAAATAAAATGCAAGTCAGTACACGTCTTCAAAATAAAAAAATTAAAAACCATTGATTTGCATAAAGGTGATTTCTATTTACCTAATGTGTAGATTAAAACTGTGGTACAGTAATAGCTTAATGCAATTGTGGAAACAGATTACAATGTTAGTCTTTCTCAAGACTCCCATGCATGTCAAAGAACTATGATTGGCCCTTTAAGTATTAAGAAAAATAATATGTCTTAATTTAAAATTAAGTGTGTCAATAAGTTTTATATCCTGTAATATATTAGAAATATTTTTACTATTATTTTTCTTTTACTAGCATGGAAAGAGCAGAAACTCCATAATGAGGGGTTCTACTTTCCACTTGTGCTGTGAGCAAGGTCAAGAGAAACAGTCTAGGGGACTACTAGATTAAAACTAGGGGACTCCTTAGTGCCGTATAACTGGCCAAGAGTCCCAAGTTTAACCAATCGCAATTTGCTGTGGCCACTAGCTGTCCATTCGTTGGCCAGAATAGTCTTATACACAACCGATTGAACTGTTTGGACCCATGGGGTTTTCCCTGGCTGCTGTTTGGAACTAAATCACCAAGCCTCTCATCCTAGTGCTTCTTCGGGAGTTCTGCTGAAAACGTCAGAATCACAGCATCAAACAAATCTCCACTTGCACACTGCTGGTTGTGTCACTTGAGGTGAATTGGCCAGAATGAACCTGGGTCACACATGGGACATGAAAAGTCTTCCACTGAGCCACCACTGCACTCCAATGGCACATTAACATGCTTAAACTTTGCATTTGTGGGAGTATACCTTTTGTCACTGATGGACTAGGAAATGGCTCCACAGACCCAAACTGTATTGGCTGCAGAAGGCTGCTAGACCGTCCATCAAGGCCTGCAGGGGGTTGTCATTGTCATTGCAGGCCCAGAATTGCTTCCTTCAGTGTCCAACCGATGCATTAGATTTATAGTTCTGTTTACCTCCTCATGGCATGCAGTGGCTGTCCAATTCCTAAACGCATGTCAGCACTCCAAACATTCCTGCTCATTCCTCATTCCCATTTCCTGTTGCTTTCAAGCTAAGAAACAGCTTACCCAACATAAACAGCTCTTTGGAAAAGCAATTTGCATTTCCACCATCATCTTTGAATGCCAAATTTTAAACCAAAGCGAATTCAAAATGCAAGTCAGTACACGTCTTCAAAATAAAAAATTAAAAACCATTGATTTGCATAAAGGTGATTTCTATTTACCTAATGTGTAGATTAAAACTGTGGCACAGTAATAGCTTGATACAATTGTGGAAACAGATTACAATGTTAAGTCTTTCTCAAGACTCGGATTCCTTCACTTAAACACAGGGGTAACTGTGACCATGGTGATCATCATTATTTAAAGACATACTGCAAGAAAGTTATTAGTATACAGGTATCACTGAGTAAGTTGTTTTCAAAATAAAATATATACTCTTGTTCCTGTTACTGTCAAACTTCATCTTGTCAATTTTCTAAAATTTAGTTTTCCCCAAAATTTAACCTTTTTTTTTTTTTTTTTGCATTTCATAAAGTCAAAAGCACAGAGAAGTGACATCATCTAAGTAGGGTGAAGAGTTCACACGCTCACCCATGAGTAAGGGGTATACATTCATATTAAGGGTTGATGCTCCTGAGAGAGTGAGGGCTACACCATTTCCTGTGTGTGTCACATGGATTCACACCTTTAAGCATCACAAAGCCACCAGGTAAGTGCTCATATTATATCCATGTTGCAATTAGGACATTGATGCTCTGAGACATTCTTTAACTGGTCTAAAGTGGTGTTATCTCTTAAGTGATAGAGCTAACATCTCCAGAGCCTGATGGTTTCACTGTCACTTGTTACTCTAGACTAATTTTCATGGGAAAGGATGAGGCACAAAATTAACACTTTCAATATAACCACAGCAAGTTTCATTGTGTGGAAAGAGATGAAGTCATTCATTCCAGTTATCATTTATTATCAATTAGCTGTGTTTCTTATACTTTTTCAGGATCTATCAGAAGCCTCTGGTAAATTCCAGTCCTGGCCCCAAACCAAAGCTGCAGGGAGCTTGCCCATGCCAGGATGACATTGTAGAAACCAGTGCCCTTCCCCAGGTCATTTGTGTGTGTGTGTGTGTGTGTGTGTGATATCATGTTTTATTTTGTCCAAAGGTATCTTTGCATTTGAGATGCATGAAAGTAATAAATTAGGAATGAACAGCAATCGTGTAATTCTGCATCACCCAGTCCTTTCATACAAAATTTTAAGGGAATACTAATATCATCTGTTTAGGAAACTTTCTAAAATGTGATTTCAGTCTTCCATCAAAATATCTTCAAGTAGATTTACGGGGGTCTTCAGTCAGTTCTTTTTATGTCAGTTAGTAATATGGCTTGCTTTCTTCAGCTGTGAATTTGGAATTGGGTTTTCTCATAGAAGTCAAACAAAACAACGATAAAGTGAGGGTGTTCGCATGAAGTTTAAACTAATGAGGCAATTTGGCAGGATTAAGTGATACTCTCTTTTGCTGTTTCATATTTCTTGCTTGCCACACTTTACACACACACACACACACACACACACACACACACACACACACACACACAAACTGTTTTTTCACTATATTTGCTCCAGCTTCTTAAAGACCAAACATTATACTAAATAAGGACTGCAGTATTCACAATGACTCCTCTTGATTTTTACCCGGATGTCTCATTACAACGGTGATACTAGTACTCTTTCCAGTGTTCCTCCCCGTGAACTCGTCTTGCTCATAGTCCAAATTAACATTCTTTAAGAGAGATTTGGTGCAATGACAAACCATCCTCCATTGGTTTAACTAGAATGAGTTCTACCATTTTATAGATATTTTATAAGCTCTATTCATAAGTAACTGTACCAAATGTCAACTTTTTAATTTTCTCCCACTTTTTAGGGGAAAACAATTTATTTAATCTTAAAATTAAATTTGTATTTAAACTAGAAATACAGTATTAAACTCTACGTGAATTCCAAAACATCACAGGATAGGTTTAAAATGTCCCTCATTGGTTGAAAACAGGAAAGCTCTGACAGTTCCGCTCTTCCCCACGTTATTCCTTCTCAGAATTGGAGTTTGTCTTTAAAGCTATTAGCAAAGTAATTTGTTTTATTTTACTTTGTTTTCCAAACCATTTTATTAGGAGTTAATCCAGACATCATTCCATTCCATAGTTCAATCATATCAAGCAGTATTGAACGATTGCTACCAAAATCAGTTCCAAAAAGTTTTCTTCCTTCTTGAACTGCGTATTATAAGCTCTCCCTTATACTCCTGCCTGTTCCACCATATCCAAAGGAACCTTTATTATGGCTGTTGGATATATAGGTCCACCTATCTTTGGTTTCATATACCAAAAATTATAGAAGAACATATAGCAATGATTCAAGGAGGCTACCCACAAGGGCAAAATACAAGAGATAAACCTCAATATGAAAAAAATCCCCACATAGATAACATTAAAAAACAGATCAAGTCCAAAGTGTATCAGGGGGAAGATCAAATGACAAGTTTTAACCATTTAAATCAGATTTATCATTTTAATCTGGAGTTATCTTTCCAATACTCTTTCTGATAACCAGGTTATTCCCATCGTTCAATTTTGGTTACAAGGAAATTACCATTGGCTTATTCCCTGTGTAGAGCCTGCAAATGTATTTTGGGCTTCCACTGTCATCCATAGCCTTCTGCAAATCAGAATCTTACAATTTAAGCTCTGAAAATATTTCCTCTTTCGGATTTGTATTACATAATTTATAATCCTCAGATCATGGATATTGGTATGTTTCTTCCATGTGGACTTAGTTGATGTCTCACTTAGATGGCGGCTTGCTTGGAACTTTAAGACCCTGCACATTATCTGATAGCCAGGCACCATCTAATTCCTTCACCACACTTTGCAATAGTACACATATCTTCTGTGTTTCCTTCATCAGGATGAGTATCGAGCAAGTCCATGTCATAAAAACTAATTGTCTTTAGATTGAAGCTAAGATTAAGTGTGAACTTAAAATCCACTCCTCAGTTTATGTAATTTATCTGCCTCTGGCTCACCTTAGAGACATCCTTGTTAATTCATGGCAAAAAAAATTGTATGGATCATCTTCGTGGACCCTAAGAACCTCCTACTTATAGTGTCATTGATTAGTCCATGGTACTAATTTTTAAAACACTATTGAGAGAGAGAAATTGAACAAGGGTAGGCTAACTATATACCACAATCCATGGATTATTCACTTACACAGGATAAATCCTATGTGAATGGATGCTATTTGCACAAACAATGGGAGTTAGTGGTCAGGTTAAACTTACAAGAATATTCACTGACAATGTCAGACACAGGTCTCCCAGAGTAGTATCTTAATACAGCATGTAGGGTTTGAAGTAGTAAGTAAACATTAGTCCACCTATAGACAGTTCAATACTCTTGGGATAGCAGTCTTCTGCTTCTTCACACACGATGTCAATTCAGTGAAGTCCTCAGGTTACAGGTATGCTTAAGGTAGAGTTTAGTTCACCCAGTGGGGTTTCCACATTGAATCCCTCTAATATGTCTTTGGAGCATGTTGTGCACCTTGAAAAGCCAGGATTCAATGTCCCTGTATTATATGGCACATGGCTTGGGTCTGCAGTGGGTGTACAGAAAATCAGACCAATATGGCTTATTAGGCACGTATTACCAGACATACTCCCCACATAGTGTCCTTGAAAATATTCTTAATCATTTTTTGCCACACTACAAGGTTGATCGGGAGCTCCCCATTTTCTACCAAAATATGTGTATTTGTCTTCTTCCAGACATGCATATTCCCTTTTTCTCCTCCTGACGTGATTTTCCCATTAGTATCCTTCATTACTCTGATAGGAATGTCTGCCAGTCTGGGGGGACTTCATCATACCTTTTCATGGCAGCCACTCAGCAGTCATCCTCCCCCTCTCTCAAAAATCTGAACCCAGCTGACTTGAGGACATCGCTGCCAAAGTGAGCTTCAGGAGACACAAGGGGAGAGAAGTGTGCATTGTTCATTGGCAGCAAACAAGCTCTTTACCAAGCTGCCTGGACAGCCTGTTAGGGCTTGCTTTATGGCCTCGTATGTGGTCTGTTTTAGAAGATGAGCCATGTGTGTTGGAGAAGATCATGTATTTACTTTACTTCATTGCTGTTATTTGAAGAACGCTGTAAATATCTAGGAGGTTATGCTGTTAGATTGTGTTTTTCAGCTCTTTAATTTCTTTATTGATTTCTTTCCTGTTGATCCGTCTTTCCTTGAGTGGTGTAGTGAAGTTTCCTACTATTATTTTCAATTTGGTGACCTCTTTGAGGACTTGTTGATATATTTTAAGGGTCTTGCATTGGGGGCATATATGCTTATTATGACTATGTGTTCTTGGTCTATTGATCCTTTGGTCATTAGGAATTGTCCATTCTTGCCTCTCATTAAGTAATTTACTTTGATGTCTATTTTGTTGGAGATTAATAGCAAGCCATCAGGACAGGTGTAAAGTCTGCCACGAGAGCACTGCTGTGTCCAGAGTGGCATGAGCTTGATGGAGCCCAGCACATGCATGAGTCATTGAGGTTGGCATGAAGCTATGCATGCAGGAGAAATCTATACGATGTTACCATACTACTGCCTTGTCCTTTTCCATCCTCATAATTGTTACTGTACTTGAGCCCATTGTTGTAGCCACTGTTATCAATACATTCGGTTGAGGGTCTTCCTAGTTTTCATTGACCATGTAATTTACAACGCATGATGTTCCTCTCAGTGTATTGGTCACTCCTGGTCATATGTCCAGCTAGGTGAGGTAAAGCCTCGCCATTATTGCTTCTAAGTAACATTATGGTTGTACTGCTTTCAGGACAGATATGGCTTTTTTCTGCTAGTCCTTAGTACTTTCAATGTTCTTTGACAACATCATACTTCAAATTCATCATTTCTTCTCCAGGGTTTCTTATTCATTCTCCACTTTCACATGCATATGAAGCAATTGAAAATAGCATTCATATCCAAGCATTACATGTGCCCTTTAAAATTTTTATGCAAATTATGAATAGTTTGGGAGACACCCTGAATGAACTAAATTTGACCTTAAGGAGCTGAGACTTTAATATTCCTCCTCTGTATGATATAATTTAAATTTAAGATAAAAATTAAGTTATAGAATAGGAAAATTACATTGCTTCCACCATTGATTATGTGACTTTAAATTAACATACGAAGATATTATTTCATTCATTTGACAGCATTTATAATTTTTCTATTTTGTGGAAGGTATGGTGCTAGCCCAATTGTAAAACAGCAATTTTGATTTTTGTGATATACAAACTGAAGGACAAAGCCATTTAGTAAAGTGAAGAGTAGATTTTATTACCTTTATGATGCCTTCTGTTCAGTAGAAATCTTTAATTTTCTATTGGCTTCTACCACCTTTACAGACAATGGTTTTGGATTCAAGGGAAAATTATAGAGGTATGAAGGAGATAGAGGGCAAATGATAAATTCAATTAATGCTTTCAATCACTCTTCATTTTTTCCCCATTTACAATCAAATTTTTACAGTTTGTGGATAAATGTAGAACTAGGTCCAAACACTGGCCCACTAAAAGAAACAATTTAGGAAATCTTTTCAACCCTTGTCTTGTAGTGAGAATAGAACTAGAGCTAATCAATCAGGATACAAGTGCAGTACTGTTTCCATTGCACCATAACGACAATTTCCTCATTCTCCCCTAAAAGGTGCACCTATTTATTTATAAAATAATGCACCTTGACAAGAGTCAGGGTTTGTTAGAATATCCCAAGAATCCCTGTCTCCACCTATGGCCTCCAGGACCTTGGACTTGGGTGTGGAAAATGTCTAGAAGTGGCAGTATTGAAACACTAACCTAATTACTGCAGGGTATGTATTTAATCATTCAAAATATGTTCATTGATGCTTATTATGCCTAGTAGTTACACATTGGGCTGCTAACTGCAAGGTCAGCATTCAAAACCACAGGGCTTTCTACTCATGTAAAGAGTTACAGTCTCAGGAACTCACAGGGGTAGACATATCCTGTCCTACAGGGTACCTATGAATCGGCAGCATCTACTCAATGGCAGTGAGAGTTTACCATGTGGCATGCACTAGTATGGGACTTAGCACATAGCAGTGATCAACATAGTTTCTGTCCTCATGGAGGTTAGGATCTAGTGGGGAAAGACAATTATAGATACTTTGAAAAGAAATGAAGGAAAGGTTGGAGGTTTATTAGTTATTGCTGCTATATCTATATCATGTATATAAGGTCAGGAAAAGTGAATCTACTAATGATGACATTTGAAGGGTCTAATCATATAGATATTGTTGTTAGGTGCCCTTAGTTCTGTGTCAATGTACAGCAAAATGAAATACTTCCTGGTCCTAAGCCATCCCCACAATTGTTGCTATGGTTGGGACCATTGCTGCAACTATGGTGCTAATTCAGCTCATTGAGGTAGTTTTTCTCTCTTGCTGACCCTAGAAGTATAATGTCTTTTCCAGGAACTGGACATCCTGATAACATGTCAAAAGTACATGAGACAAAGGCTTGCCACCCTCACTTCTAAGGAGCATTCTTCCTGTCTTTCTGCCAAGATAGATGTACTCATCATTCTGGCAATCATGGTACCATCAATATTCTTCACCAACACTATAATTCTAATGCATCATTTTTTGTCAACTCTTTTTGATTCATTGTCCAGCTTTCTCATGCTTATGATGTAATAAAAATATCATGGATTAGATCAGGTACATCACACTCTTCAAGGACATCTTTGATCTTTAACTTTGAAGAGTTCTTTTGTGGCACGCTAGCCCAACACAAGTTGTTTGATTTCCTGACTCCTGCTTCCATGAGTAGTGATCAATGATCCAAGTAAAATCAAATCCTTGAAAACGTCAATCTTTCTCCGAAAGTGGAGGGAAGACTATTTCTTGCATAGGGGATACTTTTGAAAAATACTGCCATTGAGTTAATTTTGATTCAGAGAGAGATGATAGGACAGGATAGAACTGCACCTAGACTGTAACTCTTCACAGGAGTAGAAAGCGTATCTTTTCCCTCCAGAGAACCTGGTGGTTTCAAACTGCAGACCTTGTGATTAGCAGCTCGGCACTTCTCCAGGGACTGGTCTCTCCTGACAACACTTCCAAAGTATGTGAGATGAAGTCTCATAATCCTTGCCTCTAATGAGAATTCTGACTGTACTTCTTCCAAGATTGTTATTTGATTGTTCTTTTGTGAGTTTTTTGTCCTGTATGCATTCTTCACCAGCACCAAAATTCAAATACATGGATTCTTCTTTGGCTTTCCTTAATCAATGCCCAACTTTTAAATGTATATGTAGCATGGTGTGGGTAGGGTGCACCTTCATCCTCATAGTAACACCCTTGCTTTTCAACACTTTAAAGAGGTCTTGTGCGGCATATTTGTCCAGGAAAATCTGTTGTTTTATCTCTTGTCTGTTGCTTCCATGAGCATTGACTGGATGCAAGCAAGACAAAATCCTAGACAACTTCAATCTTTCTCCATTTATCATGATGTCACCTATTGGTCCAGTTGTGAGGATTTTGGTTGTCTTTACACTGAGTTGTAATCCTACTGGAGGCTGTAGTCATTGAGCTTCATCAGTATGTGCTTCCTGCCCTCTTCCTTTCAGCAAGCAAAGCAGTGCTATCTGCATACCACAGATTGTTAATAACCTCCCTCCAATCCTAATGCCACATTCTTCTCCATATAATCCAATTCCTCTGATTATTTCTTCAGCATATAGATTGAATAACTATGGTGAGATGATAGAGTCCTGATGCACATCTTTTCTGATTTTAAATCATGGAGTATTCCTTTGTTCTGTTTGCACAACTGCCTCTTTATTTATGTGCAGGTTCCTTCTGCGCACAATGAGTGTTCTGTGGTTCACATTCTTCCCAAGGCTATCCATACTTTCTTATGATCCTTACAGTCGAATGTCTTTGGATAGTCAATAAAACAGAAGTAAACATCTTTCTGGTATTCTCTCCTTTGAACCAAAATCCATCTTTCATCATCAATGATACCTCTTGTTCCAAATCAGCTTCTGAAACCAGCCTGAGCCTCTAGCCTTTCCTTATCAATATACTGTGGAAACTATGGTTGGATGATCTTCAGCATAATTTTACTTGCATGTGCTACTCATGATATTGTTCTATAAGTTGAACATTCTATTGGGTCATCTTTCTTTGGAATCAATACCAATATGCATTTCTTCTAGTCAGTTGGCCAAGTAACTGTCTTCAAAACTTCTTGGAATAGATGAGTGAGTGTTTCCTCAGCTTGTTGAAACATGTCAGTTGGTATTTCATCAATTCCTGGAGCCTTGTTTTTGACTAATGCTTTCAGTGTCACTTGAGCATCCTCTTCGGTCATTTGTTCTTGCTCATGTACTACCTGTTGAAATGATTGAATGTCAACTAATTCTTTTGGTACAGTGCCTCTTTATTCTTTCCATCTTCTTTTGATGATTTCTGCATCAAAAATACAAAGATAGATACTTTATAAAGGCAAACATTCTTTAAAACCTGCTCTGAAATTTGCTGGACATATTGGTCTCTATTAACTCCCCAGAGTAGTCCATGTTTTAGGGACTGATGGTAGAGGATATGTTTTGAAAATCCCTATGTCTTCTTTGAGTTCATTTTGATTTTCATTTTATTGCTCTTCAAAGCATTATATTTGATTCTAGGTGTCAATTGATTCATTTTTAAAGATCTATATCTATCATCTCTCTATGTATCTATCATCTAGCAAAAACTCCAACTAATACTGACTTTATATTGGGTTTTTGAGACTGTAAATCATTTTCACAGGAGTAGATTGAATCTTCTTTTCCCCCAGGGAGTGGCTGGTGTGTTTGAACTGCTAGTCTGTAGCTAGTAGTCTAACACTCAACTAATGCACAGGATGCTCTTAGTTCTATAAAGAACGATATCATATAGTGCAGAACATACTTAGTATTGATCCATAGTTGAAAATTTGAGAGAAAATAAATTACATAAATTACAAGGAATGAGCAAATAAAAAAGTAATAGATCTCCCCTTGTCAAATTTCAAAGTCTATGATATCCCATCAATGTTTAAATCTGCTATTATTTAATTCTAATTAATAGAATCTATGAAATCCCCATAGTTCGCAACATGCTTTCTAGATTCTTTTTGTTGATGGTGGGTGTTAGGTGCCATCGAGTTGATTTTGACGCACAGTGTAAACACTACCTGATCCTGCACCATTCTCACAATTTCTGTTTTGTTTGATTCCATCATTTCAGTCACTGTGCTAATCCATTTTCTCCAGAATCTTCCTCTTTCTTACTGCCCCTGTACTTTATCAAGCATAACATCTTTCTCCAGGGGCTGATTTGTCCTGAAAACATGTCCAAAATAAGTGATATGACATCCCTTCATCCTTGCCTCTAAGGAGCATTCTGGCTGTACTCCTTCCAAGACAGATTTGATTGTTCTTTTGTCATTCTTTAAATATTTTAAACGGTACTTTCAATATTCTTCACCATCACCACAATTCAAGTGCATGGATTCTTCTTTGGTCTTCCTTATTCAATGTCTAATTTTCACATGCACATGAGGCAATTGAAAATGCCATGGCCTGAGTCAGGTACACTTTAGTCCTCAAAGGAATATCCTTGCTTTTCAACACCTTAACAAGTTCTTGTGCAGCATAATTGCCCGGTAGAACACGTCACTTGATCTCTTGACTGCTGCCTCCATAAGCATTGGTTGTGGATCCCAGCAAGGCAAAATCCTCATCAAGTTCAATCTTCTCTCCATTTATCATGATGTTACCTACTGGTCCAGTTGTGAGAATTAAAAAAAAAAATTTATATCAAGTTGTAATCCATACCGAAGGTTGCAACCTTTGATCTTTATCTGCAAACGCTTCAAGTCCTCTTCACTTTCAGCAAACAAGGTTTGTTGGGAGAGAGATTCTATTTCCTATCATATTTTTTAAAACGTGTTTAAAAATACAATAGTTTAAACATCATGAAATTAGGTGATAAGGAATTATAAGCTGATAGGTCAGGCCAAAGATATTAACCAAGGTACTCTGGAAAGATGCTAGAGAATATTACATTAAGTGTATGCCTTTCTTAAAAAGTAAAATTGCCACAGCAAGAAATTTATAATTAAACCTCTCTGATTTCAAAGATTATTCATGTGGATAGAAAAAGTTATTATTTTATAAATTTTTCAACTTTTGATAAAAAGTTGATCAAATTTAAAATATACCCTTTTCAATATGTCTAGAAATATATTTGGAGTATACTGTAACATAAAGTGTTGACCCCTGAATTATCTGCTAATTTCAAATTGAACTGATTTAGAGTCCGGTGGTGCAGGGAGACTTTGAAAAGCAGGGGGAAAAAAATCTACAGATTACATAATGGAAATACTGTAATAAATCATACGGCTAAAGAAAATGAAATGATTTTGTAATTGGATCTGTCATTGTGCCCTGGCCAATACATTTAATACATATTATAGTGGGACAATTGATTCCAAAGTGTTGTGGTGGGAGATTAAATTTGTATAATTAAATGTTCATTTAGAAATTTAAATAAAGTATATATGGTAGTTGAATAGTCAGTTATAGCTATAGCTTGGTGCTGACTTTCCTCATGTCCTTGCTATAAAAACTTCACAATAAGAAGTTTAATTGTTTCATTTCACATGTGGGAATTTATATTAAGTCTCATAGGCCTCTGGGATAACATTTAGTGTTCTGTTGCAGAATAATACTTTGATGGTTATAAGTTAAGTGTCTCTTAAATTCTATATTTATCTCTAAATATATTGCTGCCAATGAGTGATTCTGGGGAGGATGTAGTTCTATGCCAAATAAAGACCATTGCAGGATGAATAATTAGAATGGTTTTAGTTTTAAAACCATGCCTTTATTTTTTCT
Organism: Echinops telfairi; assembly: GCF_000313985.2. Lineage (NCBI taxonomy): Eukaryota > Metazoa > Chordata > Mammalia > Afrosoricida > Tenrecidae > Echinops > Echinops telfairi. The sequence goes on from NW_022103920.1 coordinate 65,546,678, forward strand.
TCACTTTACATGGATGTCTATTTAATTTGATGATGACTACATTTAGTGATTGTTTATAGTTCCTAGTATATTTGAGCAGCATAATCCTGATTTTCAAAAGTGTGGTCATTTAGTGGTGCTTACATCTTTCCAATGATAAAAGATATGTTAGTCGTGATAACAAAGTAGAAATAACCATATCAATGTTCAAACCCATCTTTCCTAACAACGCTCTTTGGATGGTTGTGTGCCCTGCTCCAGTCATGCTGCTGCAGCCACGGAGAAAGCTTTATCTAAGTCTCAGGTCCATTCTGCACTTCAGTCAACGTCAATTCAGCTCCCAGCAAGCCAGCACCTGCGGGTCTTTCCCTAAAGCATTTCTCCAGCCACCAGAGCCTGCTTTGCTAGTGCAGCAGATCTGAGTGCTTAGCAACCAACACTTCCCAAGAGCCCAGGGACAGGACCAACAAGAACCAGACGCCCCCAACCACTGCTTCTCCAGTGGGATAACCTAGCTGTGTGTTTTACATGGGTTCACCAGATTCCACAGCCTCCATTCACTGGATGGCTTCTCTGTTTCCCCTGCCTCACCTCTCCACTCTGTTACTGGTGTCTCCTGGAATCACCTCCAGCATAGACATCTTTCATTCAAATCCTTATCTCCGGAAAAGCTTCTGGGGAATGTATGCGATAACAAATGCAGATAGTAAAACTATTGTTTCTCACTATTTCTGACTTCATCATAAAGGCAAAATAATATATTTGTATCATTTGCATATGATAAAGTACAGTTTGTCCGATGATGAGCTTTGCATGCAACTATGTAACTGCCAGCATTATAATTAAGGTATTGAACATCTCCATCATTCTAACTATATTACCTCATGTCTTTTTGTAGTCAATACCCCACAATATCCAATCTGCCTTCCGTCACTATATAATTTTTCTTATTTTAAAATTTAATATAAAAGGAACCTAT
>NW_022103920.1:65548880-65550201 GCF_000313985.2 Echinops telfairi
ATGACGCCCTCACTGACCCCTAGCCTTACAGGGGAAAACACCAGAGACACAGTATGGGAATTGTGCATGATTTGATCCGGCCACACAGAGGCAAAACGCTAAGGAGGTGCAACAGAACAGCAAGGGAACAGAGAGGCGAGGTCCCCAGGGAATGCTGAAGGAGGACTTTGGGGCCAGGGCATGGTGCCCCCACAGACTGGACTGGAAAACACGTATATGATTGCTTTCTAAGAAGTCTTTCTGTTAGGGTAAATGTCTCTCCTTACTGTAAATATCTAAAAAGCAGAGATTCTGAATTGTATGTTATAGATACATTTACCTTTAAGGAATAGACAAACTGGTCTATAAATTAGTTTTACATACTTCAAATTCTTTTTTTTTCCATACTTTAAATTCTTACCAGCAGTCTCTGAGAGCTACTGTTACCCTATGTCCCCTCCAACACTAGGTCTTGCCAGTCTGTCTAATCGTTCTAGTAGATATGCTATTTTATTTGATTGTCTTTTCGTATGCTATTTGCCTATATTATTTTGCAATGTAGTGTCTGCCCATACAAAAATTATTGAGTGGTAGGATTTCTTTAGGATTCCTACTGGCATAGTGGCTATGAGTTGAGATGCTCACCATGAGATCTGCCATTTGAGACCATTGGCCACGCTGTGGGAGAAAGGTGAGGATTTCTACTCTTGTAAGAAGTTCCCACCTAGGAAACGCGCAGGGGAAGTTCCGCCAATACCTGCAGTGCAAGGTTGCTAGGAGTCAGGATTGACTTGGCGGAAGTGAGTTTGATTTTGGGGGGAAGGAGTTCTTCATTGAATGACAGTTTTTTGATCCATTTGAGATATCAATATTTTGCTTGATATATGTACTGCAAATAATTTCCCTCAGTTTCACCTTGCTCTTTCTTTTTCCTTCTTTTTAAAAAAATAATGCCTATAAAATGTCAAAGTTCATTTAGAATTTTTTCTTTTGTGGCTAGTGACCTGTGTTTGTATATGTGTGCATGTTCTAAGAAATCTTTGTCTGTGCTTTGTTCTCCCCAAGATGTGTTAGAGTTTAGCTTTTTGGTTTTAGTCTATGGAATGTTTGGAGTTAGCTTTAAGTTCTGTGTGAAGAAATTTAAGGTTTCCACAGAATTTGTTGAAATGATTATTACCCTTTTTCTTTGGAATAATCTTGGCTATTTTATAAAAAAAACCTAATTGATTATCTATATAGAGTTTATTTTTGTATGTTATTTTGTTTTATTGATCTTTATGTCTATGCATCTTGATATGATTTGAATTCATTTTTTTTAGCTCAATGTATTTACAATTTTCCT
>NW_022103920.1:65555538-65557067 GCF_000313985.2 Echinops telfairi
AGTTTAGATGAAATCAGGGCACAGACCTGGGCCCATCATTCTGATTTCAAATCCCAGAACTGTCACAATATTTATGCTTCCCTTCTTGGGTATATTCAATGCAATAAACATTTAGTAAAATGGCTTTGTGTCATCATTTATCTGTTGTCAAATTATCATTAATTAGGTATGCTGATATTGACTAATAGTTCTAATTATGGGTCACATTTTAATGTATTTGGCATGTGTGCTCATTATTAACTCAATGCTGACATTAAAATGTTTTTTCCTCTTACTTAAATGAACATTGGAATTAATTTTGTTAGCTAGTTAATTTATTTGGGGGACAATCAATATCTTTCCACTGCTTGCTATTAGGCGTATTAAGGTGGATACAGAGTACCATTAGGAGCCCTGGTGGTGGTGGTGGTTAAGCATTGGGCTTCTGTTTGCAAGGTCTGATCCCACTAACTACTTTGAGGGAGAAAGATGAAGCCAAATGCTCATTTAAAGATCTGCAGTCTCAGCAATTAGAGAAACAGTTCGACTCTGCCCTACCTAGGTCTCTGTGTGAGCATCAACTTGATGGCAGTGGGGTGAATTACATTTTACATTCGGCTACTTTAACCCTACTGTTGCAATATGACTCTTGAGTTTCTGGCTGTAGGAATTTGAACATCTCCTAGGCTCATATCAGCTTACGGTTCTCCACTTATTGTTCTTTACTTAATCTATGGAATACCAATCTTTGTATTAGCAGATTTGAATTCATCTGAAGATCCAAGAAAATACCTATGAAGATTGATGTAATTCTTATACTATTGCTGATGCCCCTCCATTGTTGTCTTTTTCTTTAGTGTTCACCACTTTCTACCTAAAGTTTAATTTAATTTATTCCTTTGCCCTCCAGAAGTGTCCTACAAGGGTACTTACATCGGAAATATAAATTATTAATTTTCATAGATAGTCAGTTTACAATTTGATACCTGAATTGAAAGGGAAAGAAGCATTTACTGAAAGCATATTGGGTCCCAGAAACTATCCCAAGATGTCTTATTTTTCATTCCTCGTAATAATTTCTGTGTCTACAGAGACAATCATTCATGTTTTACTAATATGTCAAGTGAAGCTGACCTCCCACACATCGCCCCTCATATCCTTTCATTTTGTCATTCATGCAGTCAGGGCACCAACCTGGGCCTGGCATCTGGAGATTATTAAATACACTGGGGAATAACACACATTTTTGTTACTAATTTTCTAAGAGGCCAACAAAAATGTCCCTATATCACTGAATATGTAATTTATTTTATATTTTTTTGTAAAATGTGTAAAAAAAATTACAAATAGAGAACCACAGAATTTAGATTTAAATATGATACAAACTGTTTACTCTAAATAATGCATATAAATTATTTAATTCTCATGACCTAGATACTTTAGTGTTATGCAGTAGTATTTGAATCATGATTATTTAAAAATACACTCATATTTTACCTATACTATTATTCAGAATCAAGATGTCATAATATAATATTTATACATATACC
>NW_022103920.1:65557739-65567256 GCF_000313985.2 Echinops telfairi
GGGGGAGTGAAACTTCAAAAGGACAACCAATAAGGGGGTTTACAAGGAAACATGGGCATGAAGGCAGTATAAAAAATGATTACCATTTCCCAGAAGCTTTAATTCTAACTAGAAATATTAAAAAGGCATTTAAGATTGGTTGTAAAATAAGAGCAAACATTGCTTTGGCTCATCATAACCATGGTAGCACTGCTGCATCAGTGTTGGATAGTGGGAGAGCAGTTCTAAATCCCTAGGCACCCTACCATAGCAAGAGAAGGCTGTCTACTCCCACACATCTTTAGAGCTGCAGTGACCCTCTGCGGAGTCTCTAAGACTCTGGATCAGTGTGTTAGCACTGGGGTCTTTTAAATATATATTTCTATAGAAAAAAAAAGAACTGAGTGAGGTCTGCCTTACGTAGTTTTTCAGAACTTTTCTAATTTGTCTAAAACACCTTGGACATACAACTTAAAATTTTCAAGCCAGGGTGAAGTTAAAGTTTTCTCCTAAGAATATTTCATTAATGGACATGTTCATTGAAGCAAGTAGATAGCTTTAATGAAACATTTTTGCTTTGGATTTCTTAAGAACTTGATGTAGATAGCTGAGGTTGCTAGGAAACCCCCCAAAATTAACACTTTTTCCCCCTACACAGATTCTTCTTAATATGAGCAATAAAGTGAAGTCTAGATTTGGAGGTCAAAATGTCAATTGTATTATCGGACACTGGACAATGGATGCGACTTACTGTAAGAGCCAAATGGGTGTGTTATCTACCAGCATGATAAAGACTTAATCCAACTGTCTGGGGCAGTATCCCATTGTCTTTGAGCAGACTATTGAAGAAAGATTTTGAGCAAGACACAGAGAACTTATACTCTTTAAGGAAGCCTTCTACAACGTGAAAGAAGGGTGGAACTGCATTAAACATGCTTAGTTGTTCCATATATGCCAGTCAGATGCAGCTCTCTGGCCCTTCAGAAGTTGAGTTTATAAAGCAATGGAAAAACAGCAGGAGTATCATAAGAACATATCTTTCCTTGTAGAAGTCAGTGTTTGGATTGGAGATAAGATGTAGAGAAGATGGTCAGAGGCTTAAACAAAATTAGAGGAGAATTTGATCAGTTATTTTCTGTTATAAGAAATAATGAGAAGCTCTTGTTTAGAACAAAATGAGGAAAGTTCGACAGTCCATAATTATTAATACTAATGACTATATGAAGAATAACAAAATCAAAATATCCCTTAAACTGCGAATTTGTTTAAAATATGAGCATTTCATTTGGGGAATTATTTTTGTTGTAATCAATACGTTTACATTTAATTTAGATTTAACTGAGATTTAAGTTTGCTTCAAATTGTTGTTGTTAGGTGGTGTCCGACTCACTGTGACCGTATGTACAACAGAGTGAAACAGCGTCCTATCCTATGCCGTCCCCCAATGCATTGTTGTGTTTGAGCTCATCGATGCAGTCACTGGGTCAATCCATCTCCGTGACGGGCTTTCCCTTTACGATGACCTACTCTACCATGCATGATGTCTTTTCAAATGGAGTGATCTCAACTGACAACATGTTTAAAGCACTTGAGATAAAGTCTGGCTATCCTTGCTTCAAAGGAGCATTCTGACTGTACTTCTTTCAAGACAAATTTGTCCTTTTGGCAGTCTACTGTACTTCCAATATTCTTCGCAAGTACCATAATTCAATTAGATCAATTCTTCAGTCTTCCTTATTACTTGTCCAGTTACATATGCTGATGAGGAATTAAAAATACCACAGCTTGGGTTTGGCATATCTTAGTCTTTAAAGTGTCATTTCTGGTTTCAAACTCTTTATGAAAGTCTTTTGCAGCAGATTTGCCCAATGCAATATGCCTTTGGCTCTTGACTGCTGTGTCCATGAGCATTAATTTTGCACCCAAGTAAAACAAAATCCTTGATATCTTAGGTTATCATGATACTGTGTATCATTACGTCTTCAAATGAAGCCTAACCCTATTTTTAAAATCTAATTCACAATATATTATAAATTGTACCCCACAAAATATCTAAGTAGCAAGATATTCAGGGTAAAAAAGAGAACTATTCAAATTCGTACTATTACATATGAACATACAACATTTATACAGATTATTCAATAGAGGCTTCTCAAGACTTTTAAAATCTGAATAGAAATAGTCAATCTCCTAGTGTTTTCAAAATTTGACTCCAATCTTTTCTTTCCAAACCATTTCATGGGGACAATTTTCTTTGGATCATGGTTAGGAATTATGGTTCTTTAATTTAAAAATTCTCTCTTACATGTTATGTTATTTTGTTCTCCAAGCTCCCTTGGGAGGTTGTTCTGAAAATCAGAAGAGGGAAAGTGAAGTAACCAAGATGATGCAAACAAAAAGATGACCTCATTGACACAGGGATGCTGGACTAGAGAGAGACCCTGATGATCTTGAACCTTTTGACTTCTAGTCTTTCAGCTTTGCCCCTGTGGTAATATTTCTTAATAAGTACATGGCAAAGTCTATGCACAAAGGCGAATACATTTAATTAAAAACTGAAGAGGAAAAATGTAACCCAAGCAATTAAATAACAATACCGTAAACACAACCAGTTGTTGCAAGGCATTCCCTACTGAAGACAACACCATGGGTGGCAGCCTGGAACTACGCTCTATCGGGTTTGTGAGGATGATGGTTTGAGTGTCATCAGGTTTTTTTTTCCCCTGAAGTGCTTCTGAATAGACTAAAATCCCCAATTTTGGGCTAGCAGCCAAGTGTGTTATCTGTTTGTACCACCCAGGGATTCAAATAATAATAATGAGGAGGAGGAAGAAATTTGCATTATTCATATTAAATCCTTTAAACTTATTTTCTATTACTGAATCGATTAATTATTTGGGGATCATTTAAAAATGATGGAACAATTGTTTTCATGCTCCTAAAGCCAGTGTATTTGAGCTTGAAGCCATGTGCCGCTGTGGCACACACATTTTAAGATATTTATATGAAAAGCAGAATATCCCCCTTACAAGGGTTAGACATTTTCTCTTTTATTTGATACTTCAAAATTAACTAGTCATGCTTTTATTTTCCCACTGCCTATTTCATTAAAAGTAAATCTTAATGCTTATATAATTTAAGAAAATGTATTGAGTCTTTTGTAGGTCGTCCTTATTTTGCTCTAAATAAACTGCCTGCTTGATCTACTTAGCTAGAAGAAGGAGACAAAAAAATTCTCCATGTTAGATCCATTTGGAATTGAGTAGTTTCCCAATTTGACTAACTCAGTCTAAATTTGCTTGGACTCTGAAGCCCTGTGTTTTACTAATGTTTGTGATATTCGATCCTATTAATATCCTCAATATAACTGCAAATAGTGGTGTTCATTTAGGACAGCAGCTCTCAACCTGTGGGTCATGACCTCTTTGGGGGTCAAATGACCTTTCACAGGGGTCACCTAAAACCACCAGAAAACACACATTTCAGATGGTCTTAGGAACCACACACCGCTCCTCCATCCATCTCCAGGTGGGTCCGCCCACATGAAGATACACCCACATATGAGTACCTGTGTATAGAACAGCTACTGTATAGAAAGCAGCTGCTGTGTTGAAAGCAGCTACTCTTAAAAGCAGCTACTGTGTTGAAAGCAGCAGTATTTGAGGTAAAATGACACTTCATAAATTATAATTACTGGGTAAATGTAAAATCATGTACTGTAAAATCATCAACTACAGGAAAAAATTTTTATATGTACCATGGGAACTTAATCTGGATGATGACTGGTCTTTTTATATTCAATGTGGTTGATGTGAATACTGCCCCCTTGTGATAGTAACAGGTATGTAAACAAACAAACAAACCACAATGGTAAATCATAGGAAAATTTAATGAACTGTATTGACTGAATTATGCCATGTATCATCTTTTGCATTATTAAATCTATTATTATATATTATTTTCATTAGCAAACCATCTTATGACAATGGATCATGTAGAGAAGAACCTTAATAACAGAAAATACAGTGAAGATATTTTACAGTGTGGTTTTACCTCAATAATTACAGCAGGAATTGAGAAACCGCAATGTGTTATTTGTTGTGAAGTTCTATCAGCCCAATCTATGAAGCCAAACAAACTAAAACGCCATTTTGATAGCAAGCATCCGAGCTTTTCCAGCAAGGATAACAACTATTTTAGAAGCAAAGCTGATGGACTCAAGAAAGCCAGACTTGGCACTGGTGGCAAGGACCACAAACAAAACGTAGCAGCCGTTGAATCTTCATATTTGGTGGTACTCAGACTTGCCAGAGCTATGAAACCTCACACCATTGTGAGGATTTACTGTTGGAGTGGCCAAAGACATTGAGTTATGATCAGAAGCGAATTTGTTACAAAATTGAGTTCAGTTTCCTTATCTAAGGACACTGTCCACAGAAGGATAGATGACATGTCTGCTGATATTCTTGATCAGGTTATCCAGGAAATTAAATCTGCTCCACTTCCAATATTTAGCATCCAGCTTGATGAATCTACAGACGTTGCAAACTGTTCATAGTTACTAGTTTACATGAGGTAAATTAATAATGGCGACTTTAAAGATGAGTTTCTTTTTCTGCAAACGTCTTGAAATGACAACTACTCCACGTGATGTATTTGACACAGTTGGTTCATTTCTGAAAGAGCATGAGGTCTCTTGGGAAAAGGTTTGTGGTGTTTGCACAGAGGGTGCTCCAGCTATGCTAGGACGTCGATCTGGAATTCAACGTTTGGTACTGAATGAGTCACCAAAAGTCATTGGAACTACTGTATGATTCATTGACAAATATTAGCAATGAAGACACTGCCACAAGAGCTACAGGAAGTGATGAAAAGCATCATAAGTTCTGTCAATTTTGTAAAGGTGAGCACTTTAAATGGTCAACTGTTTTCCCAATTGTGAAACGAGTTGGATGCGCCGAATAATGCTCTGCTATTTCACATTGAAGTGAGACGGTTGTAGAGATGAAAAGTTTTAATATGTGTTTTTGAGCTTCGTGATGAACTCAAATGTTTTTTAATCAGAAAGCAAGGCTGCAGTTCGAAGCATTTTTCAGTGATAAAAGTGGACTGCAGAAAATAGCTTACTTGGTTGATATCTTTGCCATCTTGAATGAGTTAAATTATTCACTGCAAGGACCAAATGCAACATGTCTCGTTTTCTATGAAAAGATCTGGTCATTCCAAATGAAACTTCAGCTTTGGCAAAAAAAAAGAAAAGAAAAGATGAAGATAAAATTTACGTGTTGCCTACCTTATCTGCTTTCTTTGAGGAACATGATATTGAACCGGACAAAAGGATTCCGATGATAACTTCTGTGAAATAACACTTACACATCCTTGCAGATGACATTTCATCATACTTTCCAAATCTATCTGACACTCCATTCACACTTGCCAGAAGCCCATTCACAGTCAGAGTTGAAGATATTCCTGAGACTACACAAGAGGAGTTCATTGAACTTATTAACAGCGATGCAGCGAGAACTGATTTCTCTACAACGCCAGTTAAAACATTCTGGATCAAGTGTTTGCAGGCATATCCTGTTCTGTCTGAGACTGTGTTGCATCTTCTTCTTCCATTTCCAACAACATATCTTTGTGAAACAGGGTTTTCCAGCTTGTTTGTTATCAAGTCTACATACAGAAGTAGACTTGTTGTGGAAGATGATCTTCGTTGTGCTCTTGCAAAGACTGCCCGGAGAATTTCTGATGTGGTGAGAAAGAAGCTATCTCAACCTTCACACTGACATTGGCTTTTTATGCATACTGTCTCAAAATGCAGCAATGTAGTTTACTGTTGTTGTATTAAGACTGTTACCCATGCTACACCATGCTTCAAGACAAAATTTCATTTATTTGTCATTAGAAATAAATATTTCACAATATATAATTACATATTGTTTAGTGATTAATCACTATGCTTTAATTATGTTCAGTTTGTAACAATGAAAATACATCCTGCATATCATATATTTACATGATAATTCATAACAGTATCAAAATTACAGTTTTGAAGTAGCAATGGAAATAATTTTGTGATTGGGGGTCACCACAACATGAAGAACTGTATGAAAGTGTCACAGCATTAGCAAGGTTGTGAACCACTGATATAGGGAATCAATCTTTCTGCTCACATTGGGGATATAAATCTGGACATTTATAAGACTTTTGCAATATTAACACATGAGTCTTTCATTCACATAGGGTCTAGGTATCTGCATTCTGTATAAAAATGGTATGTGCTTAATTATTGGAAGATCAAATTTCGACTTGTAAGTACCTCCATATTATAGTGAATGTGGACACAGACACATATCTGCATCTCTATTTAGATCTTATGGATCCCATTGCTTCCAAAAAACCTAACTCCATCTTTAATGAGAATCTTGGAACTTTCCTATTTCCTTTCCAAAAATTATACACTGGACATACTATTCAGGAATTTCATATTTTTATTCTAGCTGTAAATGTACTTACAAAACCTCAAATGAACTATATGCTTTGCTAAAATACACACTATTTAAAAAAAAATCACAATATTTTGTACAGTGAAAATGAAGGTATTAATGCTAAAATAAGTGAGGCCATATGGGATAGTTGATCCATGGAATACTCTAAGAAGGATAAACACATCAATTAAATTTTGTAAATTTCATAATTTACAAAATTATAAAACACAGTATTAAAATGAAGAACTCACATATCTTGAAATATTTAGTTTGACGATCTACCCTGAAAAGAAAAACAAAACAAAAAATGCAAGTCTATCCATTTCCTCTTTCCTTGTTGCTTTATACAACTAAACCACTTATTTTTGCATGATGTTTAATATAATTGGGTCTTTTATTTGTTTTCCAATTTTTCATCTGGAGAACTTCTCAGTTTTACTGAAGCTCAATAGACTGTACTGGCACATGGAAGACATGTTTTAGGTATGCAATAAAAAAATAGAATCAAACTATGCCATTCAATGTTGTTCTAAGAAAATAGTAGATTCCTGCTAACAATTACTTTAAAAAGTAAAACCATTTCCTTATTAAAGTAAAAACTCCTCTATACACATATCAAATTAGAGCTGTTAAAAATATTACAGACCTTTCAAAAGTATGCCCAGCGTACTGTTATAAATGACTATACTAAGCAATGTAATTTTCTTCATGAAGATCAAGATAATGCTAGTCTACGGACTCTTTTGAGAAAATTTAATGAAAAATTTAATGGAAGAAAAGTAGTATAATACTGTTTTTCTTCTATCTTTAATTATACTCAAAATTAAAACCAAACCAAACAAATATGTATATGAGAGCCACTTTTGGCATAACATTATTTTTAAATATTAAAGAAGTTAAAATTCAGAAAAAAGATCAGTGCTACAAATTGCTTCATGTACAATCAGTAATTAAAGAGACAAAATCTAAGCAGTTTGTCTATCTACTTAGTTTTTAAAATAACATATTTTCCAAAATGTGTTGTGAAGTATTAATAAAAATATAGTTAAATTCTTATAATCTTCCCCTCCCTTTTGTCATGTATATCATCTGTTGACCCTATAGCAACTGATGAAGGAACATTAATTGATATAATGTTCAAAGCATGTACTGAAAGCCTTTTTCAATTGTTCCTAAATTTTGGCTTCATCAATTTTCATCTAAGAACTTATCCTTAGGTGATAATCAAAATCAAGTAAAAAGATTAATGTACGAGCACCTTTATTATATCTTTTAATATACAAATCCATGGAAAATGAAAAAGAAAAAAGGTTAAATGTCTAACAACAGAACTGTTAAATAAATCATGAAATACTCATCATGTGGGATATCATGTGGATTGGAAATTTCTATTTCCAGAATGTATTTAATGACCTAAAAAAGTCTCATAGTGTAATGTTACCTGGAAATTTCAGGATTCCAGTAATATGGTCCTGTTGATAATAGCATTGTGAGTGTAGAGTTGTGTGTTTCAATTAAGAAGCAAATACACCACAGACAGTAAAAGATTATTGACTGCAGGAGGACACTTCAAGTTCTTGAGCATTTCTTCTTTATATTTCTCTAGATTTTTCCATATATTTTTCTAATAAGTATGAACATTTCTGTTACCAAAAATGTTGCAAAAGAAAACCGGTCGCTTCATAGCTCAACAAGGGTACTTGAACAACAATGCTCAGAACAAAGTTATTTGAAGTACAATGTTTTTCTGGGAAGTGGAGAAATGCAGTCTGCAGTGGCAGCTTCGTTGTCAAAGGGGCAGATACTCCCAGTCAAATGGAGGAATGAAAACTCAAAGGTTTTGCTTCAACTTTGTTATTCTAAAGTTCAGTAGCCTTGGTAGCATCAAATATTTGGTTCAGATAAAACAATTAAAGCAAAATAAAAACCAACTAGCAAAAGTGATGGAGTATACTGTATACACACTATACAGCAATATTTAAAATGTTATTGGAAATAAATACCAAAAGTCTTAAAGTGTTCCTATTTTTTAGTGTATTAATTTCAATTCTGAGTGAATCCTAAGGAAACATCCTTAGTATAGAAAATTTTTAGGAATAAATATGTTTAATTGAGTATTATTTTCAATGGCAAGATATTAGACCAGATCTAAATATCTAGTAACCTAATTATTAAATTGTCAGAATCCACTTGATGGGATATTGTACAGATATTGAAAAAGTAACAATAGTTTTGAATTGCTTAAGAAATATTTAAAAAGCAATCAGTACATATCAATAAATCTGCAAATACATTTCTTTATATAACTTTTCATAAATCATACCAGCATAAGAAAAATAAAATAAAATGTAAAAATAATTAGATATGGTGCTAACAGTTCTCTTTGGTGGTTGGTCAGTGGGTTTATGTGTGTCTATAATGTGCCAACCTTTCTTTCCTTTCTGAGCATCTTTTCATAAGACCATGTAAATATGACCAAAAGAGAGATGACTTTTTAGATGTTTTATTTGTTTAATTTTAGGTTTGACTGTTCCCTCAATGAAATCAGGTGTTTAAACAATGCCTTCAAATGATCCATGCCACCATAGTTTTGACTCAATATTTCTATGCATTCCACCTCTCTCACTTCTAAGGCAAATAGCAGATGGACTTTGGGTCTCTACTCAAGGTCTCCCTTAACACAAGAACACTTTGTTTTAATAACCTGGAACTCTGTGATACTCACATTCTCGACATGATTGCTGAACACAAAATGGGTGCATAAGCAAATGTGGTGAAGAGAGTGGATGGTGCCCAGCTCTCAAAAGTTATAGGGTCCAGGATTTTAAAGACTTGAAGTTAAACAAGTAGCCATCTAGCAGAGAAGCAAATAAGCCCACATTGAAGAGGTACAGCAGCCTGTGTGACCATGAGGTGTTGATGGGATCAGGCATCAGGTATCAAAAGATCCCAAACAAACAACTGCATTGATGTGAATGAGGGGTGTTCAAGTGGAGACCCAAATGCCATCTGTAGAAAATTGGATATCCCTCCACAGAAGAGTTACA
>NW_022103920.1:65567728-65600110 GCF_000313985.2 Echinops telfairi
AAATGATGATGGCAACATATGTACAAATATGCTTGAAACAATCGATGTATGGAATATTATAAGAGCTGCAAGAGCCCCCAATACAATGATTGGAAAAAAATGTTAAAAACAAAACCAAAAAAAGCCCCATTTCCAAATAAGGTATAGGCAATTAAGAGTCCACCCCTAAATCTTATTTCAGAGCACTGAATCTCTGTGTTTGCAAGTGATATGGGAGTAGAGTGAAGTGGGGTTGAAATCAGGTACTAGTAAATAATAATAATAATAAAAGTTTGAGATGAGTTAGGCTGAGAATTTTTTATCTAAGTTCTCACAGACACTTTGGAGTAAACAGTCAGCGTGACCTGATGAAAATTCAGAGTTTTGCAAAGAGAATGAGTACATTTCCGTTAGTGAAGTAGCCAAAAGGTTTTAAAAACTAAGATATAGAATAGTGTATTCTTCTTTATTTTTCTGAGAGGGAGCTATTGGTTGTGGCTTGGCTGTTTGTTTATGGGTGTGTGTGTGTGAGCGCGTTTGCATGGTTTCCGTTTGTTTGGTTGTTGCTTCAGTTTTTGTACGTGTGTTTGTGCTCTTGTTTTTGGTTTGTTTTTATTATTCCTCTACGACTCAACCGGATAGAGTCAACTCTCCAACACTATTCCGCTACCCTTGCATTTCTGACAGATGCAATTAGTGGCCAAAGGCCATCATGCACCCATTACCACTGGATCAACAAGTAGAAACAAGTTCACAAACAACAGGATACCTCGGATGCAACGGACCATGTTAATGCACACAGAGAAGGAAGATAGGCTGGCACACACAAGGGACCAATGTGCGGATCCGAAAGACCTTTCTCAGGAAGAAAATGCCTTGGGATTAAGGGAAAAGGGATCTAGTGGGGTGATTCTGAGGCACTTTCAATGCATGGAGAAAAAATGAGGAGAGGTGCAGGAAAATTACATAAGCGAAAAAAATGGGAAGAATTCAGGAAAATACTAACAAGAGCAATATGAAAAATAAATGGAAAATTAGAAACTGTGCAAAAGCAGTCACTCTAAATCTAGAAGATAAGTAATAAGATATTAGAAATAGATACCACATCAAAAGAGGAAAATAGAATTAAATCAATGGAAGGCTGGATGAATGAGCTTAAAGATACATATCTCAATACCAATTTATGAAAACAATCCAGAAAAAATGAATTAATAACTTATACCCAAAGAAAGTATAAGATTGATGTCAGGCACTGTCAAGAGGAATAGCATATGATGGTAGGCATTCCAGAACAGAAAGGAACAACAATAACACATACTCATACACACATACACACAAATTTGAGACCTTCTGGAAGAACCATTGCAACAAAGCAAAAATAACCCCTTGGGAACCTGAAAAAAACTCAAAATAGGATGAAGCCCCAAAGAAAACCACGGCAACATACCAGGATCAAGCTTTCCAATATAAAAAGGGAAGACTCCTGAGACTAGCTCAGAAAAAGAAGAAACATTATCTACAAAAGATCTTATTAATAATAAGATCTGGTTTTTCAGCTGAAGTTACAAAGGAAGCAAGGCAATTGTATGGCATATAGAAAACTCTGAAAGAAATAAAATTGGCAACAGATGGTTCTTATGCTCCAGGGAGATGATTGAGAAGATTATTGATTGTAAATTAATAAGGGTGTCATTAAGGTGCGCTAGATGCAGATAAGAAAATCTAGATTCAGGAATGTTTTTTTGGAATTGCACTTAATCCTAGATTCAATCTCCCAATCTAAGAACAATTAGTTCTTACAACATGGCCCTGCTCGATACTTGCCTGACCTGGCGAAGGAAACCAAGAAGCATGTGCCATAGGAAAGTATGGTGAGGAAGTTAGATAGTGCCTGTCTCTAAGGTAGAATAGCTTCTGCAGACTTAAAGGCTTGTTTTCATTCAAGCAGCCATTTCAGTGAGATGTCAACTAAGTCCATATGGAAGAACAACAACTCCATGACCCAAGGACAGTAAATTATATAATGCAAAGATGAAGGAGGGGATAGGATCAGAGCGTACATGATCAGATTCTGGTTTGCAACTATGGATGACAGTGGAAGCCCAAAATATGTTTGCAGCGTTTACACAGGAATAAGCCTGCAATAATTTGCCTCTAACCATAATTGAGGAATGGGAATAAGCTAGTTACCAGACTGAGAATATTAGAAAGAGGAAAAGAGTAGGTTAAAAGGATATATCTGACCTGAACAGTTCATATCTTGTTACTTCATCTCCCCTCTAATACACTTTGGGTTTGATCTGGTTTTTAATGTTTTATGTTTATTATAGGTTTTTCAGTATATCAAACGCAGGACTGATGAACCTATAGACACAATAACTATAATAAGGGTTCCTGGGGCCTGGGGGTCCAGTGGGAAAGTGTGTGTGTGTGGTGGAGGGGAGGGTAAGTGGGACGTAAAGAGTTGAAAAAGGAAGAAAATGATTTGAAATGGATTTGCATAGCAATTGTACAATACTGCTTAATGTAATTGAACTATGGAATGGTATGATGTCTGGGTTAGTTCCTAATAAAGTGGTTTAGGAATTTTTTTTTTAATAAAGAAGAAAGGAAGAAAATTGCCAACAAAGAAGTTTATATCCACAAAACTATCCCACAAATATGAGAAATAAGGTATTTCCAGATAACGAACAAAATCACTGCCATTGAGTCGATTCTGACTGGCGGCGCGGCTCCAGTATAGAACAGTGTAGAACTGTCACTGTCAGTTTCATAGACTGTACCTCGTTACAGGAGAGGAAAGTTCCATCTCTCTCCAGAGGAGCAACTGGTGGTTTTGAATTGCTGACGTTGTCATTAGCAGCCCAATGTATAATTCTCTACCACCAGGGCTCCTACTTCCAGATAAGGATAACTTTGAAAAAATAAGATCAAAGTTAGACCAAGTACTAAGGGAGTATAACAGGTTTTATGTAAACTTGGGCACACCTGTGGGAAGGTAGGATGGAATCCCACCTCATAATGATGTCTCCTAGGGGATGCGGCTTAATATATGAGAGATGCTGTGGGAAACTGGTCTCTCCCTTGTCCCATTTCTTCCTGCTTCCTTAGATCCTGCATCCAGCTTCTGAGGCTGGTACCCCATTTCACCTGGTGACCCAGGGAGCGATGAGCTCCGTGCCTGCTCCTGCTGACCGTGGATACACAGACCGTCATCCACCCCGCTGTGGTCTCTTGACTTTCCTCTTTGCATTGAGGCTGCACAGCATGAGTCTGAAGCAGCCTCCAGTTAGTATCGGGCTCATACATTTGAATTGGACTCAGGTTGCTTTCTTGATATCAAATTCTGTGTCACTCATTTTGTTTCTCTAGAAAATGCAGCCCAATTCAAGGTGTGTTAGTCTGGGTAGACTAGAGAAACAGATCCATAAACATGCATATGTGTGTAAGAAAGAGGTTTGTATACAAGAGCAATTGAATATTGAGAAAGCATCCCAACCCAGTCCATTCTAAGCCCATATGGCTCATACTAATCTATAAAGTCCTCTTCAGACTCACAAAACACATGCAATGACACTGAATGTAGGATGATCATAGGCCAGTAGGTGCAGTCAATGGCGGTAGAAGCATCTCAGTGCTGGAAGGGTTCTCCATGTGGCTCCTCCAGTTTCCAGGGTTGTATCAAGGTAGGTCCATGGGCCTCTCCTCAGGGATGTGTTGCAGGAAGTGAGCCAAGAGAGAGAGTCTCTCTTCTGCCTCCAAGGAGGAAATTCAGGAGTCCCCAGAATTCTCAGGAGAAGGCCATGCTCATACAGAGGCCTCATTGGTTATCTCCAGATTGACTGGCTATACTCTACCCCTACACTCTTAATCCTCAAATTGACACCAGATTAGGTAACTACCACAGATCACCCCTTGTCAATGTGACACTTTCATGTAACTCTTTAGCTATATATAATTTTCAAACAAGCAATAATAAAATCGATCTGTCTGTAATAGTATAAAAGTAAAATGAATACAATTCAAAAATGTGCCACCCCCATTTAAAAATAACATGCTATAAGTGAACAAAACAAAAATATCCTATGCCTAACAATTGCCGTTAAGTAAAACCTACACCTTAATCCTATGAATATGTTCTATCACCTATGAAAGCTTGTAAGCCAACCATATCATGCCTTTATCCTTCCAATTTTGGGTAACCAATTTCTATACTTCCCACTTACATCAACCCAGTGCTCTGAAGAGACAATCATATTCTTTGATGTGAAGAATCGTCTTTCCAGTTGGAACCTTCTGAAGTCTTTGCATCCATAAGCAAAGCCAAATCAGGACAGGCCATCCATAAAGTCAGCAACAACATGCACCAGTGCACAGACTCAAAAATCTTATCTTCATCTGGTTGGGTTTTGGTTAACTCAATTTGGGCTGCCTCACTTAGCCTCACCAGGGTGCCCATTAATTGCCTTGCCTTTAGACCATGAACCCGTCACAAATTCTCAACAAGCCTAGCCCCCTGTGCTAAGTCATGAACTTCAGACAAGTCAACCTGCTCTCATCTTCTCCTATAGTCCTGTAAACCAGGTTCATGGTCTCAGTGGCCAGACTCAACCCGTCTCTCCATTGCTGCATTTCTCCCACTTCCACTCAACACGTGGATCCAGGTGGTCACCTAGCAAGCATTTCAGCCTGCTCACAGGCTTCCTTTAACATTCAGTTGTAGGGAGGAGTTTTCTTCATGGTTCCAGGTTTTTTCCAGCTTCTGACAAAAACCACTGGAGTTCAAACTTCAAATCCAAAGAATTCCATTTTTCTTCAATCTGTCAACAGCCCCTAGGCATGGCTCTTCACTTTCGAATGTCCTGAGCACTCCAAAGCACTGGGTGGGGCTACTCTCTTCAGAGTTTTTTTCAGGCTCGTCCTAAACCCATCTAAAGATCAAATTAATGCCTCAAGGCAAGTGGGTTTACAAGCTCTCTATTTTCATATTTCCCATAATCATTTCTATAAATCCGTATATCAACAGTAATATTCAGAAGAAATCAGTATAAACAAAGTAGAATCAGATACTAAACTCAATTCTTAAAACAGTCAAGCTTATCTAGCTTACCTAAATCCTTATCTAAACTATTCTATTTACAAAAAACATGGGATCAGATCTCTGAGAGCATCAAACGTGATCCAGGCTTTCTGTCAGCTATTTTGACCTTCTGTCAGCCATTTTCTCTATGCAGCATGGTTTCTGAGAAATTCGAATGGCAATATTTATCCCTGAGCTCAAAACATACATTAACAACATTCATTTTTGCCATCTCACACAGGACTAACCAAAGATAACAACCAAACAAAATAATCAAAATTTTAACTTCCCATATTCTTTCCAGAAAACCCAGTACAATGTACATCCTTTCCCAGCTGCTATGGAACATTCTCCAGAAGAGACCATGTGTTGGGGCTAAAAGTGAGCCTGAATAAATGTTTAAACATCGAGATATTACAAACTATTTTCTCAGGTCAGAGCACTATAAAATTACAAGCAAACTACATGGGAGTTGCACACCACTCTGCTTAAAAACTACTGGGTAATTGAAGAAATAAAGAATGAAAATGAAAATTGTGTGAAACAAAAGAAACTGAAAGAACATTTCCAAATCATTGGGAGACAGCAAAAGAAATGCTCAGAGACCAATTTACAGCAATAAGTACACCCAAAAAGAAGAAAGAACCCACAAAACAGCACCCTCACCAAGCATCTTCAGCAATTAGGAAAGGGCAGCAAGATAAATCTTCAGCCACCAGAAAAATACGTAAAGAATAGAGCAGTGCCCCCAAACAGAAAAATGATAGCATCAGCAATACAAGAAGTTTCTTCTTTGTTGTTTTTTTTTAATACAACTCTTATCACAATCCATACATACATCAATTGTGTAAAGTACATTTGTACATTCACTGCCCTCATCATTCTCAAAACATTTGCTGTCTACTTAAGCCCCTGGCATCAGCTCCTCATTTTCCCCCTCCCTCCCCACTCCCCCTTCCCTCATGAACCCTTGATAATTTATAAATTATTATTTGTCATATCTTGCCCTGTCCGAGGTCTCCTTTCATCCACTTTTCTGTTGTCCATCCCCCAGGGGGGAGGTCACATGTAGATACTTGTAATCGGTTCCCCCTTTCCAACCAACCCTCCCGCTGCCTCCCAGTATTGCCACTCACACCACTGGTCCTGAAGGGATCATCCACCTTGCATTCCCTGTGTTTCCAGTTCCTATCTGTACCAGTGTACATCCTCTGGTCTAGCCAGACTTGCAAGGTAGAATTGGGATCATGATAGTGCGGGGGAGGGGGGACACATTTAGGAACTAGAGTAAAGTTGTATTTTTCATCTTTGCTACATCACACCCTGACTGGTTCATCTCCTCCCCAAGACCCTTCTGTAAGGGGATATCCAGTGGCCTACAAATGGGCTTTGGGTCTCCACTCTGCACTACCCCCTCCCCACCCCCACCCCCAATCACTATGTTAAGATTTTTTAGTTCTGATGATGCCTGATACCTGACCCTTTCAACACCTCGTGATTGCACAGGCTGCTGTGCTTCTTCCATGTGGGCTTTGTTGCTTCTGAGCTAGATGGCCACTGGTTTACCTTCAAGCCTTTAAGACCCCAGATGCTATATCTTTTGATAGCCGGGCACCATCAGCTTCCTTTGCCACATTAGCTTATGCACCTCTTTGTCCTCAGCGATCATATCATGAAGAGGAGCACACAATGATATGATTTTTTGTTCTTTGATGTTTCTTCTTTGAAATGATTTTTAAAAAGTGACAAATCACTGGCAAATTTAACAAAGAAAAATGAAGATGCAAATAAGACAAATAATGAAATGTGAGACATCACAATACAACCTAGAGAAATATGATATATATAAAAAACATTAATAACACAATCATATGAAGAATTGTACTCCCCAAAGATTGAATGTCTAGACGAAGTGACAAATTTCTAGAAACACATTGGCAACCTAAACTAACACAGATTGATGTAGGAAACCTCAACGACCCATAATAGAAGAATAATTAATCAGGTTATTGAAAAACTGCCAGAAAAAAAAAAAGTCCAAGACCATAAGGCTTTGCTAGGGAATTGGACTAATCAGAGAATGAGCTACTCCAGAATATTAATGGGATGGTAAATTTTAAATTAATTTTATGACGTACACATAATCTGCATACCCAAACTAAGCAAAAGCATAACCAGAATATAAAATTGAAGAGACCAATATCCCTTGTGAAGGTAGATGCAAAAATTATGAACACCATTCTACTGAATAGAATCCCACAAAATATTTTTTAAAACATCATAATCAACAAGGATTCATCCTATATATGCAAGAATGAAAACATAATGTTTTCAACATCAGAACAAAATCATTGTAATCCATTTTATAAATGCAATAAAGGGGAAATTACATGATCATATCACTTGATGCAGAAAAGACAGTTGACAAAATTCAATACCCATTCCTGATAAAAACAGTCAACAAACTAGAAATAGAGAAGTCCCTCCACATAATTAAGGCCATATATGCAAAACTGATAAGCATCATCTTGCTCAATGGGCAGAAACTGAAGACACTTTCCTTGGAAACAAGGACTAGAAAAGGGTGTCCTTTATCATGACTACTGCTCAATATTGTTCTGGAAGTCTTGGCCAGAGCTTCTAGACAACAAAAGAAATCCAGGTTGGCAAAGAAGAAGTAGAAATCAACATGTAGATGATATGAATTTCTATGTAAAAAACCTCACAGGGTCAACAATAAAATGACTAGAAACAATTGAAATATTCAGCAGTGTGGTAAGGTACAAAATCAACATAAAAAACAAATAAGATTCCTGTTTTGTTATGAAGAGAGCTCTGAAAAGGAAATAATAAACAAACAAAATCAAAACCATAATTCTTGTTAATAGCCATCCATAAGATTAAATACTTAGGAATAAAGTTAACCAGAGAAATAAATATCTTTGTACAAAGTACACTACAAAACACCACTACATGAAACCAAAAGAGACCTCCATAAATGGGAGAATCTTTCACGTTCATGGTTAGGGAAACACGGTGGAAATGTCATTACTACCCCAAACAATCTATAAATTTAGTGCAATTTTGCCCCATATACGGAGAGAAAAGTGTCTCCAGATAAGCAAAATAACACTTACGAAGAACTAAGAGGCTTTTCATTTCACCCTCTGAAAAACTTACTACCTAGCCACAATAGACAAACAACCTGGTACTTGAACAGCTATAGAAATGTTTACTAACGGACAGAACAAGAACTCAGAACTACAGGCAGCTGATTTTTGAAAAAATTCCAGAATACATTAAATGGGGAACAAATGGTCTCTTGAACAAATTTGGCTCTGGAAAATTTGGATTTTCATTTGCAGAAGAATGTAATAGAAATTTCACTCCAGATACAAAAATGAACTCAAGATGGGTTAAAGAACTAACTATCAAACTGTCAGTGAGAAAACCCGGACAAAAGTAGCGACTCTAGTACATGGTATAATCACATTATATAACATAATAAAAATAAGACAATGCATACGACTGAAACCTCCTAAAAATAAAACACTCATGGCTATCAAGAGAATTCATCAAAAATAAAAAGGGAACCCCAAACTGGGAAACTGATATACTGGACAAAGCACTAATCTCTAAAATCTGTAGGGAACTGAAAAAAATTCAACAAGGAAAACAAATATTTCAATTAAAACTAGCAGAGGGCAAAACTGACAATTCACTAAAGAAGATATCCAGAAAGCCAACACACATATGAAAACATACTGATGATCACCAGCTATTCAAAAGAAACAAATCAAAGCAACGATGAGATACCACCTGACATTGATATCGACAGTAAAGTTAAAAAATAAAAGCAAGCAAGCAAACAAACAAACAAACAAAAAATCCCCTGGAAACAACAAATCTTTGAGAGGGTGTGAAGAGATGGAAATCTCATCCACTGCTAGTGGCACTGTACAACCACTGTGGAAATCAGTATGGTGATTCCACAAACAATTAGAAATATAAACACCATATGACTCAGCAATCCCTTTATTTTGTGTACACCCTAAATAATGAAAGACTATCACATGAAAAGATATGTGTACACCCATGTACACCACAGCACTACTCACAATGGCAAGAAGATATGAACAACCCAAATATCCACATATGGATGAATGGATATATACACTTTGGTACATACACATAATGGAATACTGGACATCATGAAAGAATAATGAGAAAACTCTGACACACCTCATGGCATGACTGGATTTGAGATCTGAAGGATATTATTCTGAATGAAGTTAGTCAATCACCAAAGAACAAATATTGTCATCAGACCGCTGGTATAAAACAAATCAAGACAGACATTTTCATACCAAAAGAAGCAGACTTTGATGGATACCAGGAATGGGAAGGCAAGGGAAGGAAGGTGAAATAACAGGAGAGAGGATGGACAAGTTTAACTTGGATGAAGGGAACGATAATATCTTATAAGAGGGAGATAGGAAAAATGAAAAGGGACCAGGGGGACCAGGGTAGGCATTAACTGATTTTATTTATCGGGCTGACCACATGGCTAGAAGTCTCTTGACATCAGAGTGAGGTCGTTTCTCCCGCATCATCACAGTCTACTCCTGTTGCAAGGGAAGTGAAACAGAGCACCTCAGAAATGCACAAGGAAACCCAATGAAGAACCATACAGATTGTGCGGTTTTTATTGCTATGTGAGCACATAAATGCAGCTTTGATTGGGGATGTGTTGTAGAACACTAGTCTATTGTGATACTTGTGGAAAAAGGATTCAATGGTCAAATGAATTTGGAGAGCTATTCCCTTCATTGAAATTCACAAAGCATGCTGGTCTAGGACACTCTCTAAGATATACAACAGTGAAGAGACCTCCTTACCTTTGCATATCCAGGGTTTTATAAAGTTTTGATCCTGAAATCTTGTTTTTAAATTTACTTTGATGCTTCCTGGGCATTGCACAAATATCCTTTGGAAATGTTACTCTAAAAGGATTTAAATTTTATACTTATAGGATAATTATGTTGAGAAGATTTATTTGAAGTCCACAAGTGATACATATGACCATATGCAAATGAATTGTGAGTTTGAGCATTCTAAATAGATTTAGACTTCTAAATAGAAGTCATGGCCAAATCTGCTGAAATATTTTGGAGATTGTTGTGATAATTATTATTTTCTCTTTTGGGACTCAAAATTGAAAACAGCAAATAGGTTCCTAAGCCAGACCTGGTTGATGGCAATTTGTTTCACAAATTTGCATTGGTAGATAATTGAGTTTTTATCCCTCATGTCAAGTTGATTGCACTCTTTGGAGATGTTCTGCTTTTCTCGACTTTGCAGCCGAGGTGCACATTAGCTGGGCAATTGCTTGCAGTTTTTGTTTTCCATTCTCTAGCTTTTAATGCTATTTGAAGATCCAAAAACTTTCAAGAAGCAGCAAAGCAAGAAAAGCACTATCCTGTTTGCTAAAAGAAAATAAAACCATTTTCAAGGTAAACTTATTTCTCCAATTTCATGGATGCTAAAATCCATGAATGGGTTCCATCTGAAGGCCAGCTTGAGCAAAATTACACCACTTTGCATCTCAGGCTAGATTTCTCCACCTGGGACTTTTCCTTGTGAGAAAAGTTCTTATAAACAACAAGCAGAAGCTTTTCCCATGGTTAGCAAAACTTGGTAATGACTTGGGTTTTAGGCACCTGACAGGATGCATTAATACAACCAAACTGCCTCTCTGACGGAATAATGGCATCCTCTGAGCAAAATAAAACCAGGCCATGGCTTTTTACTTTCGTTGCTAATTAAAATGTTATAATTATCAAGCTAATGAATAGATTTCTTGTCTTGCATAGAATTGTTATCTTTCCTTATTAAAATATCATTAACATTTAAAAACTATTATATTTCATTTGTGCAGGGAGACCACTTGCTCTAGACTAAAGTTCAGATGAATAGTTGGATTGTGGAGGAAATTAGTATAATTAATATGCTATGATATCTTTAAAAATAATCCAATAAAATAAGTCAAATTTAACATCAGACTGAAGCAGTTCTTAGTTAAACTTTAATCCTATTAAATAAAAGGCCCCAAATGGACTTTTTCAAAGCATCAGTTATCATTATGAAAAAGAAATTGATAAAATTAATACACTTATCTATAAATCCTACCTATATTAATTTTATATTACAGACTAAACATTACTGATGAGACAAAGAGCAAAGCCATTAATATTTTTGTAAAGAAATATTTCCTAAAGAAATTCTAAAATGAAGGAAAGAAGATAAGTCATGGACATTTCCAAAGGAAGTGAATCTGAATGGACTTTTAAAGGTATCTAATAGTCATGTAGGAGCCCTCGTGTCACAACGGGTTAAGCACTGGCCTGCTAACAGTAATGTCAGCAATTTGAATCCACCAGCTCCTCCTAGGAGGAAGGAAGAGACTGGCTGTTCCTGTAAAGATTTATTCTGGGAAACCCTATGCAGCAAGTGTACAGTGTCCTGTATGGTTACTACACACCAAAATGGACTAGCTAGTCATGGATCGTGCATTTGGTTTAATAGTCAAGTGGAATCCCTGGGTAGTGTAAATGATGAGCTCATTCAGCTACCTAGAGAAAAGTTGGAGGTCAAGTCTACTAAAGGTGCCTTGACAAAAAGACCTGGCAATTTTCTCGAAAAATTAGGCTTTGAAAATCCAATGAATCACAGTTCTACTCTGACACACATGAGACCTCCACTTGTCATTCTGGCTCAAAGGCAACTGGTATTAATTGTCCAGTCCTAGTAAATGAGCTAAAAGGATTGAGCATTCATCAGGTAGATTATATGGTATGTGCATTGGGGGGAACAGGGGAGGATGTTGAGTTATGGTAACTGAGATTAGTTAGAAGGCCAGAATGTGAAGGATGGGCATGGAATAAGACTTGAAAGGTAGACAAGAGCCAGATCATATGGGACATTTTATGCCACGCTAATGTGCTGAGACGTTTTCCATCGGCAGATATCATTCACATATTAGGACCCATCAGCATCATTAGTATATAGCTAGGATGTATAGAAGCCAAGGTCCAGATAATTTGGTAAGATTTCTATTAAGAATGGGTTGATGGTAATGGTGATGGTGGTGGTGTGTAGAGGGGAGTATTGCACGGCTAGAAGAACGGGGATTTATCAAACTTAGTAGTGGTGGTGACTGGTGTGAGGAGTAATTGGGACATGGCATAGTGATTATGCATTGAGCGGTTAATCACCAGCTGGTGTACAGGAGAAGGACAGAGTCCCCTACTACTGTGAAGAGTTAGAGTTACAGTCTTACAGTATAAATTTGCAGTTATACCTTGTCGTACAGAGTTGCTATTCATCAGCATCAAGTCCATGGCGGTGAGCTTGGTTTTAGTTTTGAGCGTTACAAGACAGGCAGATGGCATTTCCTTTTGTCATCAGAGGCACTTTCCCATTTGGAGTCTTTGCCTCAAGGACCCTGGTCCTGGTCAGAGGGGTAAGGATGCCTCCCTCCTTCTCTTGCCACTCTCTTTCTTTATAGATTTGCATTAGTTTTTCCATCTTTGATCACTTTTGTGTCTTTCAAGTTTTATTTCTTTCCAAAATGTAATTTAAATGTTCCCAAGTGAAAGCTGCAGTAGATCACACAATCAAAACTAACGCTTTATTGTGCTGAGAGTCTATCAGCTTTATTAATCAAACATACAGACACATTTCTCCTACTTAGTCTTCTTAGAGCCGTCATGCTCTTTTATCTTAAAATACTTCCACACACATAGAATAAACTTTCTAGTGACCCTTCATTTTTCTGCGCTGCACCATCACTATTCTGATACGTGGCAAGAGTTATAGAACTCAGTCTGTTAACTTAAAATAAAAGATGGTGAGTGTGGCTCTTTGGAAGGCTATAGGGTCAGTACTCAAACCAAGATCAGAATGTATGGCCAGGCACCAGGAGCTCCAAGAACCAGGGGTTAGAAAGTCAAGAGTTCAGTGTGCTTTGTTTCTTCCCATAGGTCTGCAGACTCCTTAACTTTACTCCTCTGCAGACAACTGCTTCTATTCTGTTCTTCCCATAGTTTGACTCCAGGATGTGAACTCTAAATATCAACCATAATTCTATGCATCTTCTCCAGTCACGGTCCTAATTGAAAACAGATTCTGTATCAGCAGTACAACTAAGAAATCCCAGGAAGGAATCCTAGTTGGGTTTCTAGGGTCAACTATCAGCTCCCTCCAATCAGAGGAGACCAGCAGGATAGGTCACGTGGGCCAGAGCCTACTCAGCGGGGATATCAAAGAAGAGAATACGGAGCGGTCTTCCAAGGAAGGAATGTGAGGGTAGGAAAAAATGATTGGCACCTCTGAATCACCACCTGAACCTGCGGCTACTCTCCTACCTTTTCCTCCTCAGATCTTCTTATGCATCTCAACTTCACCTCAATTCTTACTCCTTAATGTAGATGCTAATGAGCAGTACAATGTCCAGACCTTGGACATTGAATAAGGAAAAGAAAGGAACAAAGGTCTAAGGGGAAACTGGAACAAAGGTCTAAGGGGAAACTCATAGAGAAGATGATGAACCTTGGAAAAAATAATAATCAAATACTACCCTTGCCTAGCATATGCGTGACCTGACGGAGGGGACCAGAACTTCCTCTTCTTTCCAAACGATTGGTATGGTCACAGGGACCTGAGGTTTTCCCCTGCCAAAGTAGAACACGCTGGATTAGTTCTATGAATCTTTCCTGGAAACTGCTTGGTACTTAACCTCTCTTCACCCTCTGCTAGCAATTCAGAAGCAGATATTTGTCTTGTTTCTGTTTGTGCTGTTTTATTCCTTTCTTTTCACAAACTGCACCCTTAGTATATTACTTTGCTTCCTTAATAATGAGAATATAAATATCTTTAGAAGAAAATCATGTAAAATTTAACTTCCTATGCCTTTTCAAATGAAAAGAGCTTTCTGAAGTTCCTGTCTCCCCTCTTTCTTAGTGCGTGTGTGAGGATAGTGATTGATAGATATAGGGTCATTCCTGTCCCTCTGGGGGATACAGTATCATAACTAAGGAGAGAAAGGCATGCTACCACTAGCACTTCTAGCACTGGGTAAAGGAGCAGTCTGGTGGGCTAGAATAAGGCACTGCCATTTGATGCTGAAATAATGGCTCAACAGTGATGATACATAAACTAATTTACAATGGATTTATGGATTTGTAGATTTACATATGGCATTAAGAGGCACTTTCCATAACAGATTGTGTTCTCCTTTGTACAATTGTGTGGTTTAACAGAAGTAGAAAAGTATTAAAAATAATTAATCTTTTAAAAATGATGACCATTTACTAACTTTAGCCAGTGGTTTTTTCAAACCTTTGAATGCTAGACATTCTGAGAGGTGTGTCTCTGGTACCAGAGAATACAGGAATGAGGAGGAATGACCTATTCCATTAACAAAATCCAGAAAACAAATATGTTGCTCTCATAGGAATGCAGAGAATGTAAATCTGCATAAATACAAACAGCTTCACCCTTCTTCCATGGAGTGGCTGGTGGGTTCGAACCACTGACCTTGTGGATAGTAACCCAATGCCTACATAGCAGTACCACTATACCTATAATATTTATAGAAGCAGACTTCCACATCTTTCTTTCATTGAGTGGTTGGTGACTTTGAACAGATAAGCTTTAGGTTATCAGACTAGAGCTTTAATGATTGTGCCACCAGGGCTCTTTGAATCAGTGGAGCTCCATAATACCACATGACTTATAATCTATGTGGAAGGCATAAAGAGCCGGATTGTGTAGTGCATTGGGATATGCATTAGGCTGTAAACCACAAAGCCATTAGTTCAAATCCACCTCCCTCTCAATGGTATAGAGGTGACACTTTTTACTACAATAAAAATGTATAGTTTCAGAAAGTTAACGGGCAGTTCTATCCTGTCCAATAATGTTCTCAGTGAATTGCAGTTGGCTCAAGGGCAATGTATCTTTTTGGCTTATGAAATGACCACTGTCATTTCATTTTCAAGTCACTGATCTTCTCAATTAACTTCTTTATTCTTTACCTTGAAGGGAATGAAGATGACAAGACTTGGCTCATGTACTTTGAATAGGTTATCAGGAGAGACCAGTCCCCAGAGAAGAACATTTTGCTTAGCAAATTACAGTCAATGAAAAATACAAAGAATCTTAACTATATGGCTTGACACACTGGTTGCAACAATGGACTCAATTATAGCTGCCATTGTGAGTATGGCATAGGTCATCATCATGCCTAAGGTATGAATCGGAATCAAATGATAGCACATAACTATCCTCTTTATCCCAATAATTTACTTTAGTCATTATTTTCCCCTATATTGGGCCCACTCCATAAGCATTGTGTTAGTCTGGGTTGTCTAGAGAAACAAATCCAGAGGCATTCAAATATGTGTATAAGAAAGAGTTTTATATACAAAAGCAATTGAATATTGAGAAAATATCCTAGCCTAGTCCAGATCAAGCCTTTAAGTTTGGTATTAGCCCATGTGTCTCTAATACCAATCTATAAATTCCTCTTCAGACTCACGAAACATGCAATGGTGCCGAATGCAAGATGATCACAGGTCAGTGGGTGGAAAGTCTTGTGGATCCAGTGGCAGTGTGAGCATCTCAGTGCTGGCAGGGGTCTCCACGTGGCTTCTCCAGCTTCAAGGCTCTGGCTGCAATCAGCCTGTCTCCATGTGGCTTGTCAACAAGAATGTCTCACAGGGACCGAGTTTGCATCCTGCCCCCAGCGATCTAGTTATCTCTTAGTGCCTCCAAATGAGGTCATCAACCTACAACCTGATTGACAGGCTAGACTCCACCCTTTCACTCTTAATCCTATCAAATTGACAACAGATTATGTAACTATCACAAGCATTAATTCATGAATCAAATTTCCTGATTAAACTATTTTCTTCATTTTTTTCTAATTTATTATCCATCAACTCTTATAATACCGATTCTTAGATGTTTCAGCTCAATCCAATTCGTGATTTATCTCTCAGTTCATTATCTCACTTTTCATCATCATTCTCATGTTATATTTACATTCTGAGGTCTGCTATACCAATTCATTCTCACCACATAGTAATTTATTTTCTCCTGTCCTCTCCCATATAATGGCGAGTTGATTACATAACTAGGTGAGCTCACTTTTCCATATTTGTATTGGTGCCCCACCACCACTTGTCTGTCACATTGTCCTACTGTGGTGCCTTGTATGTTGTTCTGATGCTGGAATCTCTTTCAATAGTATTTTCAATTCCAGCAAGTCACCCAAGGTAGTGGGTTTCCACAGAGCTTACAGACGAAGAAGAGTCTGTGAACACAGAATAGTCTGTCCACTTCTGAGTGATTAGCCAATGAAAACCTTATGAGTAGCAATAGGAACATTATCAAATATACTGAAAACGTTATGAACTGCAGCATAACATTGTTAGATATATGATTGTAGCCTTCAGTATGGAGTGCAACTCAAGGTAAGGAAGACCAAAATCCTCACAACTGTACCACTAGGGAACATCATGATACATGGAGAAAAGATCGATGTTGTCAAGGGTTTTGTCTTGCACATGGAAGTAACAGTTAAGAGATCAAAAGATGAGTTGCATTGGGTAAATCAGCTGCACAAGTCTTCTTTAGAGAATTGAAAAGCAAGAATGTCACTTTGAGGACTAAGGTGCACCTGACACAAACCATGGTATTTTCCATTGCATCACACGTATGTGAAAGTTGGACATTGAATAAGAAAGACTGAAGCAGAATAGATGTATTTGAATTGTGGTGCTGGAGAAGAATATTGAAAGTAATATGAACTGCTGAAAGGACAAACCAATCTGCTTTGGAAGAGAAGTAATGGCAGAGTACTCCATCGAAGCAAGGGTGGAAAGACTTCCTCTTACATACTTTGGACATGTTGTCAGGAGACACCAGTCCCTGAAGAAGGACAGTATGTTTGGTAAAGTGGAAGGGCAGCAAAACTGAGGAAGGCCTTCAATGAGATGAATTGACAGAATGGTTGTGTCTATGGGTGCAGGCATGGGGACAATTGTGAGGATGGCACAGGACTGTGCAGTGTTTTGTTCTGTTGTGTATAGGGTCACTACAGGTTGGAACTGATTTGAAGACACCTCATAACTACTACAACATCTGTGGGAAGAGACACAGGAGAAGCTCACTATCAGCAGTCAAAAGGAAGCCAGGCACTTCCATCATGAAGTACTCAGAAGTAAGTTTAGGTCAGAAGGAACTCCAGTGGTATAGTAGTTATGCACTGAGCTGCTAACTATGGCATCACCAGCCACCCTGTGGGAGAAAGATGAGGCCGTCTACTCCTGTAAAGATGTAAAATCTCAGCAACGCAAAGGGACAGCTCTACTTTTTTCTATGGGATCACTATAAGTTGGAATCAAATCGATGACAATAGGTTCAGATTGAAGGTAAAGAAAATTAAGACAAATCCAGGAGAGTTAAAATATGACTTTGAGTATATTTCCCATGAAGTTTTATGACATATCAATAATAAGTTTGACTCATTTAACACTAATGACAGAAGACCTGATAGGTTGTGGGATGATATCAAGAATATTATATAGGAAGAAAGGTAAGGGGCATTAAAAAGACAGCTAAGAGTAGAAGTCAGAAGGGAATCTGAAACTTGTTCATGATCATAGAGCAGCTACAGAAAATGGAAGAAATGATGAAGTAAAGAGCTGAGCAGAAGATATCAAAAGCACCTGACGAAACAAAGTAAAATATTATAAGGAAATGTGCAAAGACCTAGAGTTAGAAAACCAAAAAGGGGAAACATATCAGCATATCTCAAGCTGAAAAAACTGAAGAGAAAGGTCAAGCCTCAGGCTGAAATGTCGAAGGAGTCTGCGGGCAGAATCTTGAAGGCTGCAGGAAGCTTCGAAAGAAGATAGAGACAATGCACCGCAGCGCTGCACCGGGAATCGCTGTTTCTAGAGGAGCCACATGCTCAAGGACTGATGCTGCTTCAGGAATATGTCCAAGCTTCCACGAAGACATTCGTGAGGGGGTAAAAAACGCTCCGGGGTTTTTAGGGAATACCCATTGAAATGCTTCCACAAACTGATGAAACGCTGGAAGCACTCACTTGCCCAGCTGCCCAATATGACAGGAAGACAGTCATCTTTGTATACCTTCCAAAGAAAGGTGAACTAACAGAATGCAGACATTTTCAAAGAAAACCCTTATTATCACATGCAAATAAAATTTTGCGGAAAAACGTGCATCGATGAGGTTAGCACTACACTGACAACAGCCGAATGTGAAGAGACATTCAGAAGAGGGCTTGGGATGAGGGATTTCTTTGCTCGTCGGATGGATCTTAGCTGAGGGCAGAGAATGCCAGAAAGGAATAAGATCAGTTCTAGCCAACATTTTTCAGAAAATAGAAGAACATAGCAGCATAGCTTTGATACCAAAATCTGTGACAGACCTTAAAGCGGTGGTTCTCAACCTGTGGGTCTCGACCCCTTTAGGGGTTGAACAACTCTTTGACAGGGGTCACCCAATTCATAACAGTAGCAAAATGACAGTGATGAAGTAGCAACAAAAATAATTTTATGTTTGGGGGGGGGGGGTCACCACAACATGGGAACTGTATTAAAGCATCACGGCATGAGGAAGATTGAGAACCACTGCCTTAAAGAAAGTAAACCGTAGATTTCTTTCTGAACATAGATGTAAACCTTTCAAACAAAATCTAGCAAACTGAATAAAATGACACATAAAAAGAATGTTATATAATTATTGCGTTAAACATAAGAAAAATATGCTACACTTAAAATATAAAAATAGGTTTGATAATTAACAGGGATTTGACAACCTAAGATATCAAAATGGCCAAGAAAACCTACACAACAGGGCTCAACCTCTGTGTATGTAAGAGCACTGCAGTGCCATCCAGGAGACACAACTGTGCAGCTGCCAAGGTAACTACCGACTACTCATCCATCAGTTTGTCGTCCTGTGGTGACTTGTGTGTTGCTGTGATGCTGGAAGATAGGCACTAGCACTCAATACCAACACGGTCAACCATGATGAGCTTCTAGACTAAGAAGAGACTGGAGAAAAGGATAGGCAGTTCCCTTCTAAGAGATTATCCTTGGGAGCCTTATAAAGAGTAGTGGCACCTTGTCAGATACTGTGGAAGTCACTCAAAGGAGGACCGGGGAAGAGGCCTCATCAAAAAGGAGTCACCCTTGATGTGGATGTAGCAACATTTCCAAGACCCCCATTTACTGATGGGGCATAACTCTAAACAAGAAGAAACAGCTGTAAATATCCATTTATAATTGGAATATGAAGTGTATAAAGTATAAGTGTGGGATAATTTGAAGTGGTCAAAAATGAAAAGGAATGCATCAAGATCATCATCCTAGACATCAGTGAGTTGAAGTGGCCTGGTATTAGCCATTTTGAATCAGACAATCTTATGACTTATTATGGCAGGAATGAAGAATTCAAGAGGAATGACATCACACTTTTCATCAAAAAGAACATTTCAAAATCTATCTTGAGATACAATGCTATCTGTGATAAGATAATATCTATATGTTTATTAAAAAATCCAGTTCATACAACTGTTATTCAAATTTACACACCATCTCCTAAATCAAATGATGAAAAAATTGAAGAACTCTATAAACTTCTTCATTCTGCTATTAATCAAATGGGCAATCAAGATGCATTGATAATTACTGGTAATTAGAAGGTCAAAGCTGGAAACAAACAGTAAGCCTCAGTAGTTGGAAATATGACTTTGGTGATAGAAAGGAAGAGAGAAATGATGAACTTTGTAAGAACAATGACTCCCTTGCTGAAAATATGTTTTTTAAGCATCATAAATGACAATTGTACACATGAATCTCAAGAGATGGAATTCTCAGGTGTCAAATTTATTCCATTTGTCTCAAGAGATGATGGAGAAACTCAATATTATCAGCTAAAACAAGTCAGGGCCTACTGTGGAAGAGACCATCAATCGCTAGTATGTAAGGTCAGGTTGACACTGAAGAAAATTAAAACAAGTCCAGTAGAATCAAAATATTATTTTGAATATATCATATCTGAATCTAGGAAACGTCTTAAGAACAGACTTAATGCATCAAATAATAAAGACCAAAAAACCTGACAAGTTGTACATGGACATCATGCACAAATAAAACACAAGGTCATTAAAAAGTGAAAAATTAGATGTCGGAAGATATTCTGAAACATGCTCCTGAATGCAGACTAGCTAAAATGAATGACAAAGTCAAAGTCAAACAGAAAATTTCAAAGGGCAGCTCCTGGAATGTTCAAAGACACAGAGTTAGAAAACTTGAAAAAGGATGAACACACTTAGTATTCCTCCAACCGAAGAAAAACTCTGGTATTGAATATACCAGAACAAAGAAATCTTTCAAGAGAAAGTACAGCCAGAATGAGCCTTAGAAGCAAGATGGCAAGATTGCTTTCCTCGGGTATTTTGGATATGCGGGTAGGAGAGTCTGCTTCCTGGGGAAGGATGTTGTGCTTGGTAAAGTAGAGGGGTGGCCAGAAAGAGGAAGTCCCTCACGGAGCTGAGGACACGGGACTGCAACAATCGATGCAGGGTCAGACGTTGTTGGACGCTGTAGTGCCTAGTGTCGCTGTGAGCGGGGACTGACGCAGTAATAACAAGGTGAGCAGAAATAAATAAGTGGAATTCCTCAGGTCTGACGAGATAAAACTGTGGAGCAACTGAAACTCTAATAGTGCTGATGGAGGACAGCAAATTGATGCAGTCACTGGGGAGTACTGTTTGGCAGTATCTAGTAAAGCTAACCCGAGGCAAACACTATGTTTCAATTCCAGCCCCCCTACACAGATGACTGCAGAAACGCACTGGCGTGTTCAGTTTAAAAATTATGTGCAGTGAAAGTTTTTGTTGTATAACAAAAGCTAGACACTCGCACAGTGTTCATTCCGTTAGAATGACTGAATACATCCCTTATACTATAGTCATACAATGCCATACAATGATGACACGAACAAATTATTTCAACACATGGTAACAAAAGCAAATATCATAAACAGATTTAGCTAAAAAAATCTAGCCCGAGTATACACACTATGCTGTTGCATTTCTGTACGGCTGAAAAGCTGGCAGGATAAATTTCTTATGTTAGAAGTTAGGGGACCTTTCATTGTTAAGGAGAGGGTAGTAATTATGGGGGCACAAAGAAGCCGTTGAATTTCTAGGTGCATTCTACTTTTTGAGTGCATAGAATTAGATGAATGTGTTCACGCTATGAAAATTCATTGAGTGTCTGCTTTTCTGTGTAAGTAATATACTTTTTGTCAATTTATTAAAAATTTAGAGACCCCTATTAGTTTTAAAATTGATAATTAAGACATAGAGTTACAGAGACCTAATAGGAAAAAAATTCTTGATATTGTTTTGGTATGGGGAACTTCCATAAAAAAACCCGCATGGTATGAATTAAAAGAAGATGGACTTTGGGATCAGGAATTTTGGAGTTTTAATCCTTAAATTGCTGCTCTATGACCTTGAACACTTTACTTAATGCATCTGAGCTTTGGCTTTTCAAAACTACAATCCTTTTACAGGAATATAGAATGTATATTAATAGACAGGAAGTCTTTTCTTTCCCTAGCACTTTTGTGTTTGGCACTGCCAGCAAATTCTTAGGATGGCCTAAAGCCAATAGATGCAATTTTGATGGTTACTATATTTCTCCCTTTACTCCCTTGGAAAAAGTCACCTCTTAAAAACATGCCGTAATTACTTTTCCTTGCAATTCCTGAGTTTTCATGTTCAGCTCTTAGGTACACCAAAACATAGCAGAAATAAACAGACCAATCTTTTTTCTTTACCGTGGCCTTGGTAAGCAATCTCATTTATCTCATCTGTGCCCAAAGCAAGTTATCTTCACAGTTTTCTCAGGTTTTGCCTTTTAGGTGCCTCAGAGCACCTGGTCGCCAATTGCTAGCTGACGAAAATTAGCTTTCAATTATCACCAGTTACATTTTCACCTGTTCAATTTGCAAATTCCTGCATTTTTGGCTTGTCCTATTAACAAGTTCTTTTCTCTCTTGTCTTTGGTACACCTGGCTATGTGAGAGTGAGGGAACAGTGTCCCCCACCGGGGAATTCTCTCTTGCTCTGCCATCCTGCCCAGTTCTGTCCATCTGCTGTTAGACAGGGCCATGCTCCATAAAGAGACACTCAGAGAGACCCAGATGGTTTGCCCCAGTGTCTGCTATCTGCCGGCCATCCTGCTTTTCTGGAAGCATTTCCACGACGTTTCTAATTTTGTTCCAAAACAGTCAAATAATGTTTTCATTTTTGTAAATTAGCTTTCTTAAGATAAGAGATAAACAAAACAATATTAGGAATGGCTGAGTGTTTTACCATTGGGATGGCTCATATTGAACTTCAAAAATGGATTATGATTCAATAAACCCAGAAATGTTTTAGAGTTAAAGAAACTAAATATGATTTTGAGAGGGAACAGGAGAAATATCGTGAAATCCAACAGTCATTATTGTTGGAGACATAAATAACAATTAAACAGTGCATAATTAAATGCCATAAATTGCCTTGAATTTGAACATCAATAACATGTTCTGTGATGAGTGTTGTTGGAACTCACACAAATTAAAGTGAACTGCTCTAAATTTTATAACAATCAGCACTTTGTTCAAGGCAATCACAATATCAATGTGATTGGGTGAAAATTTTTAATACTACTCTTCTGCTTAGTCCCTGTAAGTCCTGCTAAATGATGGGGGAGGATTATGGTGGCAGGGCATGTGTACCATTAGTATATGATACTGGTAAGTTTTTGGTTACCATTCCCACCCTCAGCCCCCTCCTCAGACAATAAGGAAGATCCATCTTTAAAACACAAGCAGAAAAATCCCAGGAAGTCCAGATCTTGGAAGAACATGTCCAAGGTCTCCATCTGAAGTGGTGGAGGATGCCAAGATCAGATTCATCAGAGACTTTGACGCCGAGATGATTCACAGGAGTAGC
This sequence comes from Echinops telfairi, assembly GCF_000313985.2. NCBI lineage: Eukaryota > Metazoa > Chordata > Mammalia > Afrosoricida > Tenrecidae > Echinops > Echinops telfairi. The sequence continues at coordinate 65,590,897 of NW_022103920.1, forward strand.
TTCCTGATTATGGGTGTCTTCTCCTCATTGGGCCTGAGACTACGAAGTGTGGGACAGACTCACAGGCAGGCTGGCTGCCTGGCCCACGGAGGCAAAAGCCAAGGGGCCATGTGGCTGAGAGACTAAAAACTGGAGAGAGAGTTGGTTGCTGGCTGAGGAGACCAATGACTGTATACTTATTGTTTGCTAATCCTGACTAGAGGTAAACCATTTATTTCCCTAAGAGACCTCTTTGTGAACATTGTCCACGAGCTCTGTGTGGCCATCGCAATGAATTCTCAGACCAGCAGAGATGTAGAGTGTCATGGGAGCAAAGGTGCCGGAATAGGTAAAGCAGGGTGTCTGTGGAGGCTGCTCTACCGCCTGCCTCAGTGGTCAGGAATGTACGCTTCCACTGCCATTTATTACAACAGGACAGTGGTAAACGTAGTATTTAGTGGACATACGTTGATTTATACTTTAAAGGACATGATTATGGCTCTTCTATATGAAGAAAACTTCACCAAAATTTGTCAGGAAATGAGTAATACATATTTACTTTCTCTTTAAATCTGTTATTTATATTAAAACAGTTAACAAAACCATGTTATTAAAATAAACATTTTATGAGGAGAAAGGGCACAGTGATTTTCTCTAGTCTTATAAATATTTAATTTTATATATCTTGTTATTTTTACCAACACATTTTATATCTCTGTAGTCATAGTTTACAGTCAATCTTATATTGAGTTCATAACTTAGAAATGTATTTAACATGGAGACACAGTGCTGGAATTGTGCCTGATCTGACCCCACTGAGGGGAAACACTAAGAGTGTGCAACAGGGGAACAGAGCAATGAAGTCCCTGGGGAATACCAAAATAGTTTATGGGGCCAGGCTGTGGCATCCCATCAGACTCCACTGGAAAACACTAGTAAAGGACAACAAACAGATGAACTATTTATAGGCTTTTCTTTGGTTGTTGTTGTTATGTTTTCTTTTGTTGCTTTGGGTTTTTTCCTCTGTCTTGTTTTTGTGTATATTATTATCTCTGAATGTCTATCTAGATAAGATAGGCAGGACAAACAATCCGGAGGGGGAAACAATGGGACCAACAGTTCCAGGGGGACATGGGAGAGGGGGTGGTGGGGGAAAGGAAGGGAGTGTTAATAAACCCAGGAACAAGGGAACAACAAGTGATCTAAAATCTATGGCGAGGAAGGTGTAGGAGGCCTGATAGGGCTTGATCAAAGGCAATGTAACAGAGAGGAATTAGTGAAACCTAAATGAAGGCTGAACATGATAGTGGGACAAGAGGAAAGTAAAAGGAAACAGAGGAAAGAAATAGGGGGCAAAGGGCATTTATAGAGGTCTAAATACAGGCATGTACATATGTAAATATATTTATATGTGAGGATGGGAAAATAGATCTATGTACATATATTTATAGGTTTAGTATTAAGGTGGCAGGTGGACATTGGGCCTCTACTCAAGTCCCTGAATGTAAGAACACGTTGTTCTAATAATTGGCATTCTGGGATGCTTACTTTCCCTACATGATCGCTGAAGACAAAATGATTGCATAAACAAATGTGGTGAAGAAAGCTGCCTGGCTATCAAAAGATACCGCATCTGGGGTCTTAAAGGCTTGAAGTTAAACAAGCAGCTATTTAGATGAGAGGTAACAAATCCCAAATGGAAGAAGCACACCAGCCTTTGTGATCATGAAGTGTCAATGGGATCAGGGATCAGGCATCAAAGACCCAGAACAAAAAATCATGTCATTGTGAATGAGGGGGAGTGTGGAGTGGAGACCCAATGCCCATCTGTAAGCAATTGGACATCTCATTACAGAGGGGTCGCAGGGAGGAGACAAGCCAGTCAGGGTGCAGTATAGCAATGATGAAACATACAACTTTCCTCCAGTTCTTTAATGTTTCTGTCCCCCCACTATCATGACCCCAATTCTATCTTAGAAATCTAGCTACACCAGAGCATGCACATGGGTACAGATAAAATTTGGAAGCACGGGGAATCCAGGACAAACAAACCCTGAGGACCAATATTGAGAGCAGCCATATCAGGAAGATAAGGGGAAGGTACAGGGAGAAAGGGGGAACCTATTACAGTGATCTAGCTATAGCCCCCTCTCAGGGGGATGGACAACAGACAAGGGGCAAAGGGAGACATAAGTCAGTGTAAGACATGAAAAAATAATTAATAAATTATCAAGGGTTCATGAGGGCGGGAGGGTGGGGTAGGGAGGGAAAAATGAGGAGCCAAAGGCTCAAGTAGAAAGAAAATATTTTGAAAATGATGATGGCAACAAATGTACTAATGTGCTTGACACAATGGATGGATGTATGGCTTGTGATAAGAGCTGTAAGAGCCCCCAATAAAATGATTTAAAAAAAAGAAAGAACTGAACAGAGAATTTCAAAGGGCAGCTCAAGAAGACAAAGTAAATATTATATAAAATGTGTAAAGAGCTAGATTTAAAAAAACTAAGAAGGAATAATATCTCAGATATGTTTTGATATGCTCAGCATATTTTACACTGAAAAAAAGGGGGGAAATTCGAATCTTGATTTGAAATATTGAAAGATTCTATGGCAAAATATTAAATGATGGAGGAATCCTTAAATGAAGATGGAAAGAATACAGAGAGTCACTGTACCAAAAAAGAACTAAATGACATTCAACCATTTCAAAAAGCACCATATGAGCGAGAACCAATGGTGCAGAAGAAGTTTAAGCTGAACTGAAAGAATTAGCCAAAAATAAGGCTCAAGCAATTCATGTGATACTCATGGAAATGTTTCAACAATCTGATGTAGAGCTGGAAGCACTTATTCATCTATGCCAGGAAATTTGGAATGCAGTGACTAGGAAATTTGATTGAGAGAGATTTATATTTGTACACATTACAAAGAAAGGTGACCTAAAAGAATGCTCAAACAATAGGACAATATCATTGATATTATATACAAGTAAAACTTTCTGAAGATCATTCACTAAAGATTGCAACAGTACATTGACAGGGATCTGCCAGAAGTTCGGGTCTATGCAGAACTTTTAGAACAAGGGGTGTCAGAAGGTTTGGAACAAGGGGTATCATTGCTGATGTCTGATGGTTCTTAGCTCAAGACAGAAAGATGATTACTGGTGTTTTATTGACTATGCAAAGGTATTCAGCTGTGTGGATCATAACAAGCTATGGATAGTTTTGAGAAGAATGGGGATTCTAGAACACTTCATTGTGCTCATGCAGAACTTGTACGTGGATCAAGGAACAGTTGTGTAAACATCCTTGGTTTTAAGTAAAGAAAGATGGGCATTGGGGCTGTATCTTCTCACCATACTTACTTAATCTGGATGCTGAGAAATAATCATAGAAGCTGAATGATGTGAAGATTGAATGTGGCATCGGGATTGGAGGAAGGGTTATTGGGTTATTATTATAGGCAGATGACACAACCTTGTCTGCTGAAAGTGAGGAGGACGTGAAGCACTTGCTGATGAATGAAGATCAAGGATTGTAGCCGTGAGTGTGGATTAAATTCAATGTAAAGAAAACCAAAATCCTCACAACAGGTACAAGAGGTAACGTCATGATATATGGAGAACATATTGATGGTGTCAAGGATTTTGTCTTTTTTGAAAAAATCTGGGTTTTATTTTAGTTTTTGCTTTTTAACCCTCAAGTTTCTCTTGTTAAGTGCTTTCAAGTGCGTTTTGACTCAGAGACACTTCGTAGACAGTAGCAGGAAACGCTCAGAGGCCCTGTGCTGTCCTGAGTTGTTGTTGTGTTTGAGCCCAGTGTTACAGTCACGGTGCCACTTAATCTTGTTGAAGTCTGCATCTTTTTACTTGACGCTCTACTGTGCCAAGCATGATGTCCTTCTCTCGGGACAGGTCCTTTCTGATCCGAAGAACAAAGAATGTAAAGCAAAATCTTGCTGCCCTTACTTCTAAGGAGTATTTTGGCTGTATTTCTTCCAAGACAAACCGGTTCATTCTGCTGGAAGTCAATGGTACATTTAATATTCTTCCCAGCACGATACTTTAAAGGCATCAATTATTCTTTGGTTTTCCTTATTCCTGAAATATCGAAGCACAAGTAAATACCACCACACTTTCAAAAACAATTGGTTCTAACTTTGCAATAATTTGCAATAGAAAAAAACCTTCCTTTCGTTCATTCCCTTTAATCTTGAAACTAGCACTCTTACAGAAAAATAGCAGCAAATCTAGGAAAATGTGATAGCAGGTAAGTTATATTGCCTAGAGTGTACCCTGGTTGTGCAATACTTAAAGTGGTTGGCTGCTAACCAGAAACTCCACTGTGAAGACCCACCAGTGACTCCAGTGGAGAAAAGACCTGGTGATCTGCTGCCCAGGAAACCTTTCTACCAACGCTACTTTCTCTTATATTGTGTCCTCTCTCTCTCTCTCTCTGTGTGGATTACAGAATAGACAGACACAACAGTATATCACTTAGAGATGATAACTGCATTAAGTATCATGAGTGACCAAAGATCGACATGCATGCATGAAGATCAATGCATGTTCTTCAATTTTAAGTGAGTGAATCCATTAGATCAAAGCATATGATCCAGAGAATATAATAAAATAAGCACAAATGAGATCATGTGATACACACTGAAATCAATGCTGATTCTGGACATAGAGTAGAAAATATAGTTGAAGTCAGTGTATTCTGTTTGCAGTGAAGTATTTCATGAATATTACCAATAGTGTGTCTGAAGACACTGAAGGCGTTCTTAGTCAAATTTTGACTCATTATACTTAGGATATGATAAGTTCAACCAGGTAATATGAGGCAGCACTAAAATTTCTCATCCTTTAGACCTCTGGGAGAAATCAGTGTCTGATAGAGAATAATACGTTGGCATTGGAGTGGAATTATCCTCATACAAAAAAAAATCAAACTAGAAAAAAATGGAAAACAAATAGATAAACAATCCATTCCGCCCTGTCCCAAACAAAAGCAAACCTACTGTGGTGTCGTGGTTGTGTGTTGAGCTCCGATCTGCATGGTCAGTAGTTTGAAACCACACACAGCTCTGTGGGAGAAAAGCTGGTCCTCTACCCCTCTAACAGTTAGTCTCAGAAACCCACAGTGGCTTGCTGTGAGGCACTGACTAGAGGCAGGGCATTTAGTTTGGGCTTGGTTTTCAGACACTGAGCTTCCGACTAGGCAGAACTGACAGGCTCACTTTCTACCAGCCGTTTTGTCTGGCAGTAATTTCTGAATGACAATATAGAAAGGAGAATTTATGCAGAACAGGTAAGTGCTACTTATTTAAGAAGAAAAGGACTTGTCCAAACAATTAATAACTATATGAAGAAATAAAATGTGAACTCAAATCAGGATTAAAAATTAGTAGGGAGAAACAGTCGTAGTAATGCCTATGGTGATGGAATTTATAGATAACATTCGAAAGTCTTTATGTTAAATATGCACAAAGAATGAAAGGGGAAGATATAGAAAAGCAGCAAGTGAGAAGTTCCAGAGAGGGGGAAGTATCACTGGGTGAGCTGACAAGCAAATTGTACACTGCAGAAGAAACTCCCGTGACTCTAAGAACACAGCATCAGGCACCACAAAAATAAAACACAGACAAGTCAGAGGCTGTGGGTTTGGTGTGATTTAGAAAGACCCGGAATGGATGAGTGGGTGAAAAGGTCACAGAGAACTTCCGGAAGTATAGAAAATCACCTCTTTTAACAGTGGTTAGACTCATGTTGACATTTGCCAAAGTCATCAAACTGAACACTTAAAATCGGTGCCTTTTTGGTATAAATTGTAACCCATTGAAAGGTATTATAATATTAAAAGTGCAGTAAGTATAATTACTGTACTATTAATATCATGTTCCTATATATGTAAATGTAGATACTTGTTGGTATTGTATGTATACTATGTATGTAAATAGATAACACAATATAACACCTATGACACAGCATAGAACAAAAATTGCCAGGAAAGAGACAACCGCATAGTAATAACACAACCCAACAACAGCACGTTTTCTTGTCTTGGTTTTTAGGCCTGTTTGTGGTGTTATTTGGGACGCTGTTCCCTCGATAAAGTGTTCTACCATATTTTCCGCTACTGTACAAATTTACTAATTTATCATCCCAGTTTTAAATGATAGGAGCTCTGGTGGTGTATTGGTTACAAAATGAGCTGCGAGATCTGCATGGTCGGCAGTTTGAAGCCGCTAGCAGCTCCACAGGAAGCCTGTCTAACACACTCCCAGAAGTTACAGTCGGAAACCCCCAAGGTGCTTGTGGTGAGTCAGCACTGCCTTGATGAGTCAGGGAGTTTTAGGTAGAAGACTAATTCAGACCCACAAATTACAGGAAATACCAAAAAGCTAAGAAATACTTTAAAGACGTATTAGATGTTGAAGACTTCCAAGGAAGGTTGCATATGGTGGCTATTGGTTAGGCAGTCAGTGCCCATCAGAAAGCCATTGCTTTACCCACTTGTCACTCTGTAGCCTTTGAAAGGTTTAAAGGTTTACATGGAGACTAAAGGGTCATAATGAGTGAGAGTTAGAATTAGTTAGATGGCAGTGTACCTTTCTCTTTTGGTATGGGAGGCTATATAAAATACACGGAGACTGCTGTCAATCTTGCTGGGAGCACCTTTCTCTCCCAGAGTGGCCAGTGGGCTCCATTAGCCAGCCTTGTGGTGAGCAGTCAAACACATAACCCACTACTCTTGTTCAAGTATGGTAACTAATTTCTGGCTCCTTTAAGAGATAACAAATTGAAACTGCCCACTACTCAGTTCCTAATAAAGGTGAAGTAGTACTTGGGGAAAATTCCAAGTTCATGTGATTTGCACTGTTCAAATATATCTTTGGATCAAAGGGCACAATGAGAAGTATAACTTGACCTAAACATTTAGTGTAACCCAAACTACTTTAAATAAAGCCAGTGTGTGCTTCCTGTATCGCAGACTAGCTAAGACTACATTAAAATATCCCGACTATGGGTGAGCTGAGCGAAGAGTGGCGCATCTGCATCTCAACAACTAGAGCTAACAAGGGAAAACGTGCCAATGTTGGAATCAGCAGGTCAAATGTACCCAGAAACAAGCCCAACATTTGAGGCACCAAAACGTGCCTTGGTCAATGTAAACATTACCATACTTTCCCCCCTGCATGTGAGCTCACTCTGAGTTTGTAAACAGAAACTATAAGCTTACATAGAAACTGAAGAGTTGAGCTTTCAGTTGTTAAATATACTTTAGGTTCTGACCTACAAGGACGTGTTTCAGGGAGCCCTGTGGCTAACCGAAAGGCTGGCAGTGCAAACTCACTATTAGCTGGATAGGAGCGAGACATGGAAGCCTGCTTCTGCAAACATCACAGCCCTGGGGACTCTGCAAAACTAGAGGGTCATTATTAGTCTGAACCCACTTGTGGAAGCACATTTGCTTTGGTTGGCTTGAGCTGGCTTATCAAGTGTGTCCAACTTTTTGCCTCTAGTATTGTATATATAGACATCAGGGTTACATTAAAAATTCAAAATTTGTTTTAATTGCAGAAAATCAGTTGAAATACTATCAATCTTTTACATGTCTAAATGGCAGCATTAGATTTCAGCAGCAATATAAATGTACATTGATTTAATTTAACGTAATGATCGAGAGTTTTGAAAAATCTTGCATTTATATATCTAGTGTTTTCAGAAAATCATCTATAGAGGACACAGTCTAGCTCATTTCACACTGTGTTAATTGTGTAACACACTGTAACCATTACCTTTTACTAACCACAATTACTCTTCTAATGAAAACTGATGAATTTAACAAGAAATTATTAGATCTGTTTGATCTAAGCATGAACAAGTGGTTGATGGGAAATGCTTGCTAATGAATATGTCATTCCCTTTACCTCCTCTGCTTTTATAATTGAATTACATGCCTCAATTTAAATAAATAAATAAAATATCTTAAAAAGCCCTTGTGTCTAAAATACCGTGATATGCAACGGTAACTATAAGAAATAGTCACTGTATTTCTGGCCGCAAGAGATACTGCCCTGTGGCCTGTCCTGCTGCCTTGGCTTCTTTTGCTGTCATTCCATCTTCCTTCCTTCCTCCCTCCCTCCCTCCCTCTCTCTCTCTTTTTCTCTCTCTCTTCCCTTCTTCTTCCCTCCTTCCCCACCTGCCATGCTTTCTTTCCTTCTTTCTCACTTTGTTTACAAGTACCATTATTCTCTCAGTCTGCCAAGGCAAATATTTGGAGATTTGGTTTTCTTTTATTGGAAATATAGTTTTCTTCTCATTTCATGTTTCCACTGCCTCTCACATTCTGTAACCTGTACCCTATGCAGTTGCTGTCCATTTGCCTCTTTCCCGTCTGCATCGTCCAACCTGCAGAGAGCTGCACTGCCGGAGCAGCTGCCACAATTGCCTCAAACATAAGAACAAAGGTAAGAACGGCACGCGGCCCAGCAGTGTTCGTACTGTCGTACATTGGGTCGTTACCGATCGGAACCAACTTTGTGGTACTGAACAACAGCATACAAACCAACCTTAGTCCTGGACCCCTAGTTTCCAACTCCCCGTTTTTTTATCTCTATGTTTTATTCTAAATACATAGACACAAAACTCCTTTAAAATGATTTCATTGTAATTTTAGGCTTTCTCTGGCCTCCTATTGGCTTCGGGAGAAAGTGGAAATCCAGTGGAATGATGTGTGGAGAGCTTCAGGATCGCTTTACTGATTAGTTTAGGTGGAATTCAATGTGCCAAGAATATTGGAACATTTGTGATGTTGTAAATATTTTCTTATGTTCATATAGGCCCACCTCTGGATATTTTATTTTCTCTGCTTGAATGAGGGTACCCTCAAATTTTCCGCCATCCTCATAGTAAGTTCTGCTCATTCTTCAGGCAGAAAATCTGAACAGACTTTTCTCAGTAGGAGGGCAAGGATATCAGGGGCTTTCACAGGTTTTACTATTTTCCTAAGAATGAAATTGCCCTTTTTGGGTTTTAAACCCATCGTATATCAATCTGATATTCCTTTATTTCCACCATGTTTACAATTAGACCTTGATGCAGTGTATGGATTCAAATAATTTATAATAAAGAAGAGTGTGCAAGTACTCCCTCAACACAAGAATACTTTCTTCTAGTAAATTGGCATTCTATGATGCTCACCTTCCCGACACAACCGCTGAAGACAAA
>NW_022103920.1:65600973-65659132 GCF_000313985.2 Echinops telfairi
TCATGCGGGAGCGGGGAGCGGGGAGGGAGGGGGAAAATGAGGACCTAATGTCGGGGGTTTAAATGGAGAGAAAATGTTTTGAGAAACGATGTACAACCGTGCTTTACACAATTGATGTGTGTATGGATTGGGATAACAGTTGTATGAGCCCCTAATAAAATGTAAAAAAATAAATAAATAAAGAAGAGTGTGGCAAACACCATCAATGTCCCTTAACTCTTAACCTTCATTGTACCAAAGATAGGCAATGCATAAAAGAACTCAGAGAGACTTCAATCTATTACTGAGAGTACTTGATGTATCAATGTTCAGTTCCTCTGCCCGTGGGTCAGGTGTGTCTGAGGTAGTGCTTAGGGAGACAAAGCTCCTGTTGGTCACACTCAGTTGCTGGAAAACACGCCTTTAATACATCCCTAAGTTGCCCTCTCACACTTTACAATTCATTTCTTGACATCGCCTCCAAAACAATCTTTTGCAATATCGCTTTCTAAAAATCTACTTCTGTGGAAAACTCTATCTGATCACGGGTGTAAAGCTACTCCTTCATAAGATGTATTGCAAGTTGTCATCTACTAGTTTTCATTTTGGCTAATCAAAATATCTTTTGCTTATAAAATGAATAATTATGAATCGCATAAACATATGCTCTCTGAACATATAAGTTTGAAATTAAGAGCACATACTTTGTTCGTATTCAAATAAATGAAAGTCGTTTGCAGGTTAAATAACAGAACGAAATAACCAGCGATCTGTAGCTAATTGGCTTCTTGAAACAGCCGTTGGTTTGGTTATGCATCGGTCCCACTGAGTGGCTTCTGTCTCCGAGGCCCCATGGTCAACACAAGGAGACCCTGACCGGTTTGTATCATCTTCACAATTGCTGCGTCTGGGTCCATTTGTGCAGCCACTGTGCCATTCCATCGCCTGACGCTTTCTGAATGGAGTCTGGCACCATCATCTCATTTAAATCTATAGCTGCTGCTCCTCAAATCTTGCAACCCAATTTTGACCTTGCTAGATTTGGGATTTAGCTTTTTAAAAATAATGTTCTGATATTTATTTTTCAAATAACAATTTATTGGAACAAATACATTGTAAAGAAAAAGGGAAAAAAACCCTAAGTATTTACCATTTTCCTCTAAAAGTTAGCATTTAAGAAGTCTGACACACGTCTCCAGTCAATTTCCCGTGTACATTCACCTACCTAAATACAAAATAAGTTTAATTACATCATTTTGTGGACTGTAAATTTTATTATATTGGGCCTGAGCATTTTCTATACTATTAAATATTCTTTAGAATACTTTTTTTGATGCCTGTAGGCCATTCAGATTTCTTATTTTATTTTGTCTTGTCATTATGAACAACGTGTTGGAGATTTAAAAAAAAATTAAATTAGTGAGCTGAGACTCATAATAGGACCAAACATGGTAAATATATTCTCATTTTCAGAAATTTGGGGCATTTTAATAAACACAGGATGCTGACTGGTGTTAAAAATGGAAGTAATTCAATTACTTACACCTTATTCAACAGCCCCTGCTAACATGCACTGGAAATCCTTTTTCAATTTAGGACATTCCCTGCAGCTTTCACTCCAATTTTAGCTCCAGCCATCTCCTTTCTTCTTGATATAACATCTTCCATCTGCTGACTTAATTACTTATTTTTGTATGCTTTATTTTTGCATATTCCTTGTTGTTTGTTGTTGTGTGCCTGTGCAAAAGAGGACAAAACATTACCAGGCCCTGTGCCATGCTGACAAGGGTTCCTGTGCCGGAGTCCACTGATGTAGCCACTGTGTCCATCCATGTCGTTGAGGGCCGTCCTCCTGTTTACTGCCTCTCCACTCTACTAAGCACGGTGTCCTTCCCAAGAGTCCCTCCATAGTGGACATTACGAATCAGGAGGATGAATACGGGGTCTAGAGTCCAGCATGTGGCAGGTATTTAATAAATATTTCAGAGATAAATAAATAATTGCAACATTCAAAAGGCAGTTATTCTTGCCCACATTGTATAATCTCTAATTCTAGCTCTTGCTAGAATTGCCATAAGAATCAACATCCCGCAATGGTAGATTATGTTTTGTCTTCAGTTGTGACAGGCTTATATTCCGGATATTCAGTTGGTAATTTTCCAGTGGATTCTTGGACTATTTTGATATGGGTCATATTTTCATTAGCACGAAAAAATACAACGAAATGCAACCAAGCGTCCCAAACTTGGAACAAGGAAAGTCTGATTTCAGATCTACATTAGTTATCTTCAAAGAACAGCATTAAATTTAGGACATACATGTAAGCAATCTATATCTTATGTATAAAATAGGAGCAGTATTATAATTTCATAATGTGGACTGAAACTATTAAACATGAATTCAAGCGACCATTTGATGGGTACCTATACCCAATAATATTGCATATACTGATGTCATTATTTTCCTATGATTTATTTTTCTAATAGAATACATTATATACTAAATGACTAAACATTCATCAGTTTTACTTAGGTTGTGGTATATTAAGAAGTGCATGTGAGTTGAAGTAGGGGGTGGCCTGAATTTTGCATTCATTCATAATTTATTGGCTCTTTTGAACTTATTTCCCTCTGCTGGGTGTTTTTCGAGGCAGCCATAAGTACTTCGAGAGCAGGAGTTTTACCCTCACCTCTGCTAGACTTAGCCGTCAGAATGCCAAGAGACAGGGAATTCCTTCTTGATGCTGATGCAGATTGGCATAGGTCTGGACGCATGCGAGTAGATGACTTCCTTAGCTTTATAATTCTATGTGTTCTTGTTGAGCACGGAATTATTTATCCCTCTTTAGAAATCAGTTTTGTTAGATGACATTATGACCTCAAGAGTTGAGTCAATACAGCAGTCAGATATTAAATACTGTAGAAGAAGGAAGAGGTTCTTAATTAGCATTAAGTAGTCATTTTGCACTGGGCAAAGTAATTGCTTTTCTCTGTTTCAAAAAAAATGAATGCATATATAAGCATTAGTTTGCTTTCTTAATGTACATAATCCCTGAAAATCCTTGTTCCCCCGGAAGAAGGATGAGAAATTGTTTCATTAATGACAAACCCACAGAAAAATGGACAAAATATTTAAACATATAATTCAAAGCAAAGAAAAATGTTCATGTTATATACTCAACAAACATGAAAAGATATTTACTTTTGAATAACTAGGAAATGCCAAGTAGACATCTGTGTGCTACTTTTTTCAATCTCAATTAAAATTCCGACAACCAAAAATTGGTGGATACATGAAAAAGCAGTAACTTTTGTATACACTTTGTAAGTTTAAGGTACTTTAACCTTCATAGAGAACAATTTAACACAAAGCTAATTACTGGGCTTTTCACTAAACGGTTCGCCTTCTGAACCCACCTAGAAGCAACTGAAGAAAACGCTGACCATCTAAAGCAGTGGTTCTCAACCTGTGGGTCGCGACCACTTCAGAGGTCAAAGGACCCTTTCACAGGGGTCGCCTAAGACCACTGGAAAACACATATTTCCGTTACCCATGCTACCCCAGGCTTCAAGTCAAAATGTCATTGATCGGTCATTAGAAATAAATATTCCACTATCTATAATGACATATTGTTTTTGTGATTCATCACTATGTTTTAATGATGTTCAATTTGTAGCTATGAAAATACATCCCGCATATCGGATATTTACATGACGATTCATAACAGCAGCAAAATTATAGTTATGAAGTAGCAACGAAAATAAATTTATGGTTGGGGTCCACACCACATGAGGAACTGTTTGAAAGGGTCGCGCATTAGGAAGGGTGAGCACCGCTGAGCTGGAGGATTGCGAAGTGCCGGCGGTGTCCTGGTTGTGCATGGTCAGCAGCGCCTTGGGACAAAGACTGGGCTTTGGACTCCCTTAAAGAAAGAGCACCGTCTCAGGAACCCACGGGGCTGTCTGTGAGTCAGCATTGACTGGACGGCAGTGAGCTTGGTTTGCTTGTTTTCTGTTGTTTTAAAGGATCACAGTCATTTAAAAACCCACGGAGGGAAGTGAAACCTACTGTGAAACATATCGATTTGTCATCAGTTGGAATCTACTCGAGTTATTTTTGTTTTTAATATAATTGAGGATGCAGATAAAGGACTGCCTGGCAATTTGCCCCTAATCCTATGTATCAGGATAGTCAAACTAGGGATAGCCTTAGTTTCGAATTTCTAGAAAAATTTGCAACATTTGTTTATTAATAGCCAATCATGTGACATGAATCATTCTAGACCATCAGCCCCTGTTTAGCTTTCATTTGAATGCAGAGGTCAGACAACTGAACCCAGATGAGAATTGTGAGTAATATAAGATGTTGGTGGCTTTTAGCCACTGAGGGTATTTTTTTTTCTCACGAAGGATCTTGCTGACACGTATCCCACATTTGTCTATGCTAAAGGAGTGGCTGGTTGGTGTAGGGATTACATGTTTGGCTATGAACCCAAAGATCAGCAATTCAAAACTACCAGCTGCTTTTGGGGAGAAAGAGGAAACTTTCTAGTCCCTTCTGAGTTACAGTCTCAGGAACTCACCTTCTTCTCAGCTCACCGTGAGTTGGCATGACTCAATGGCAGTGAGTCTGGTTTCATATGCTATGAAGTCCTGGTGGGGCTATCGAATAAGCATTATACTGCTAATCACAGGATGGAGGTTCAAACCTACCAGCCACACTGAGGGTGAAAGAAGAGGCTTGCTGCTCCAGTAAAGATTTGCAGGCCCAGAAGCTCTGTTCAGAGTCACTAAAAGCTGGGATTGACTCATACATGAATGCAATAAAAAAGAATCATATTACTATTACATAAAATAATAACAGAATAATAGCATTACATATTTAATTGAAAAATAGGTTTGACTTATTTTTCTCCCCATAGCTAGAGAAAATGTGTGTGACACACACACACACATGAGAGAGAAAGAAAGAATGTAAGGGGTGGTGGTGAGGAGCAGAGATATTTGGGGGTCTTCATCCAGAAATATTAGATCTGCCATTAAGTTTGAACTTGAGCTCTCCTCCCTCACGTGATCGTTGACAATATTATTGCTTTGGGTCCAAATGAAAATTTGCTTTCTTTGCATCCAGTCTGATTCCGAAAGTTCAAGTAGTTGAAGAAGCCAATCTAGAAAGGAGAAGAAAATTGTGTTAGTTTAGATTCTCCCAAAAGCAGATGCTGAGAAAAGGATTTGAGTGCACGCAATTCATTTGGGAAGTGCAGAAAAGTCCAACAAGAGAGGGGGGAGGTGATGCAGAGACGAAAAAGCAACCAGAAAGGATAACCTATTCAGTTGGCTCCCACAGAGCCACCCAGAGTTCAATGTTGCAAGGAAACTGAAACAGTGCAAACTGCGTGCTCAGTCATCTCCTGGTCCCGTGGAGGACTGAGAGAGCCGGGGGATTCAGACGTCTACCTCTTCCAAGATGAAGGCTATTTTGGGCAACGTCCCACCTATTATCCAGGATAGGAAAGGAGAAGGGTGGCCAGTTTGAGAGTGGTAGAGCCTGGCTTACTGTCCAGTGGATGAGAAGGAGGCTTGGGATGGCTTCAGATACCATCCTATTCTGACCTGTGGTCTCAGGGCAGGGAGAAGACTGCCTCTGGGTTTGTTCAGCATCTGAGCAGTGAGCACTCCCAGATTCCCATGCCATGTCTCCACATGCAGCAGACAGCAGGCACTAAAGGGGGAGGGTACGGCAGAGGGGCAGCTCTGTCAACCCTGTGAGCCCTTTGGATAACTGTGTAGTCTCAGGGTGAGATACCCCACTGTCCAACATGATTAGGCTTAAATTATTGCATCTCTGGTGAGCAGAGCATTGAATCAAAGTTAGAGAAACAAAGCCATTTAAGCTTTCCTAAGTGATATAGAATGAGTTAATATCTGCAATGCATGTTAACCAGATTGTTAATATATATTTCATGCATAACAATTGCTAATATATTATATAAACACATACAATTTTAAATTATTCATATTTATAATGTAGATGTTATATAATATATACACATACCATGACGTGAATATATATTCTATATATGACTGCAATCAAATTTTATTTAATCTGTGTCCTGATCGTGGGCATCCAATGTACAATAAAGCATATTATTGGAAATTAAAATTCTCAAATATATTTTTATGTGAGGCTGTCAGTGCAATTTTTAAGAGAAATCCTAAACATGGAATTCTGAATCAAAAGGTATGTAAAGATTACCAGGTTTAAAATACACTGTAGATTGCCTGTCTAAACAGATTAGTTGTGCTTTAGAAATGCATAAATCATGCTTCAAAGCCTATTTCTTCACTAGCTACAGCCATTACTAATTTCTCTGTCTCATTCTCCTCTTATTTCACAATTCGATAGAAAGTCATGAATTATCAGCACAGGTCTATCAAAGAGTGCCAAATTGTTCTTAGTGAAAGAGTTGATAGGCTTCCAGATTTTGAGATATTTCTGGAAGCATCCATTTTTTTCCCTTTGAGTTCTAAATTACCTGGGCCCAGTTTTGCTAAATTTGCATTCTTTTGTCTGATGTTCACTTGAGTCTGGTTCAATGTCAAGGAGTTACTAGACGTCTGGTTCTGTGGCTTATTTCTCCTGGTTTTGTTCTTTATTATCTCATTATTTATTTAGTGTGCATGATAGTGAACTGATAAATAGATCCCGTGTATAAGGTGAAAGCCGCTTAGTTGATTTACAAAGCTTGTAACTCCCAATAAGTAAAGAGGAAATGAGAGCGACTGCGTCTTTCATAAGATTGGAGAGCTATCAGGAAGTCATATAGAAACTGACTTTCAGAATATAATCAAGCATTGGTCCAGTTATCTTTAACTGAGATACCATAAAAATGAACGTGTGAATTACAGATGAAATTGCAATGGATTCCAGATGGAAGAGGATAAAATAAAGCCATGCAACAGGGTGAGGGTATGTGGTCCTTTTTCATCCGGGTCTGCAGGGACTAATTATTTTTCAATATTGCCAGTGAGAGGGAGAGTTCAATAACAAAATGAAACTGGACTTTAAAATGTAAAGAACAAGAGAGCTCTCACAATGTTGATGACTTTTTATTCAAGAAGGGAGTCTTGGGACAGGCTGGAGAGACGACTGCTCAAGAACCGTGGGGGAAGGGCTAGTAATGGCATGGAGGGGAGAGATGAATGAAACGGAATCGCTCAAGAGCTTGCGTTACTACCTTACTAAGTCAGGTTTGTGCAAAATGGGCATTTTTTTTTTTATTTTTTGTACCCAGACTTGTGCCGGAAAGCAGAAAAGAGGCATAAGCTTGGGTATCACAGATACTGACTGGTCTTTCTCACTGCCTTATACTAGCTAAATAGCAATTTCTTTCATCTTGGTGAATCTCAGGCTCTTTGGCCATAAAATGAAAATGTTACAGCTATCTCAATGACCTATTGTGAAGATTAATAATGATAAAATATGCGCAGAATCTAGATTTACATGTGGCATATATTCAGTCTCAAAGGATAGTTATATTGTTATCATTTGCTACTTTTACTACTATTACTACTAGTAGTACTATTGTTGTTATTACAGGATTTTACTAGAAATGAATATATTCAATGGGACTCAATTTTCCTGAAAAGTGCACTTAAATAAGAATTCCAAATGGTTAATTTTACTTATTTATAGCCAGTAGGATGAGCTTTCTCTTCGGTCCCTTAAAGTGGAATATCATTCAGAGGGTTGTGTTTTATTAGGCATATTGTCCAGAAACTCAGGACACAAATTTATGTATTTCCAAAATTCATGCATGGGAATAACTACTTTATAAAATACACAGGCTGGTTTATGATCAAAATCTCCAGAGGGCTTTTAAGCAATGAAGATGGGGCGGGCGGGCAGGTGGGGGGGGGGCATTCAAGACCTCAGGTAGGTTTTCTCCATGACCCCTGAGTGTTTCTGATGATCAGACAGATGTGACAACCACTGCTTTATGTGAAGATTAATTTCAGAAATGGTCTACCTTTGGCGAATTAGAGTAAACATGTTCTCTCTGTCTTATGTCACTGAGCACAGAGCAATATTTGAAGATTACCATTCAGCTTTGATATGAGGAGAGAATGTACTATCGCTGCCTCTTTCCTTTTCAATCCTTTAACTATGTAGCCCTTAGAATTATTTTAGTCTTAGAATATTAATATGCAAGGATTCTGGCACTCCTCATTCATTCAGCAAAGGAGAGTAGCTATCCCCCTGTAGATGCATCTTATTGAGTTCACATAGTGTATTAGTCTGGGTACTTAGGAGAAACAAATCCACAGCAACGCATGTATAAGAGAGAGTTTTATGTAAAGAAAATGTGCATCACGAAAACATCCCAACCCAATGCTGCCCAAGCCCACAAGTCCAACATTAACCCATGAACCCAACACCAGTCCACAAAGTCCTCCACCTCACAAAACAGAGGCAATGATGCCGACTGCAGGAGGAAAGCTGAGTCAGTGAATGAATAAGCATCTCAGCACTAACAGGGGTCTCCACCCAGCTGCTCCAGCACCCAGGGCTGCATCGGGATAGATCCATGTGGCTTCTCCTTGGGGATGTCTTGTAGGAAGTCAATCTTGCAAGCTGAAGCAGGGAACTGCTAAGGCAGCTGCACCCTGGTGCGAGCATCACAAAGCAAGAGACCCGAAAACTAGAAAGGAGAGGCTCACCACCCATTTATCCCTCCGCCTTTCAATTAGCCCCACATGTGATTATCGGCCAGGCTGGCACAATTAACTAACTCACATAGCCCCCTCCTTGGTGAACTAAAAAATACCTGCTTGAACATTCATAGAACTTTGCAAAGCTCTTCCTTCTGCTGCGCATCTGCACTTCTATTTGTGATGATCTGCTATTTTAAAGCAAAATTGCACACAATGCCAAGAAATAAATCCATCTGTGGTTCATAAGAGAGGGACGTGAGAGAAGTGAAATGGCTTTTCGATCCACTGAGTTTTCCATAGCCAAACCTTTCAGACCAAGGCTTGCAAAGGACTTGGCATGTAGTATGGATCAGTGGAATGTGTGGGAATGATCTCAAAGTAATTAGTTAAGTTGAATTATTTCTATATCTTGTAATTTTCTTGTTACATATATAGCACTTTTTTTTTCCTCAGAAGGTATACATAGTCTTCCAGTTTTCTTAAAAGTTATGGTACTTTTGATAGAATTAATTTTTTTAAAAATTGACGAATGAGACATGAATCCAGCAAATACTTCATGTTTCTCTTAACTTGGAGAAAACTGACTGACAGTGAAAGTATGATGATCAATGGCACCTGACACTAGACTTCAGTAGCTGGAGATAACAGTCACGAGTGAGGAGGAGGAGGATGAATGAGAGAATGCATCTACTATCTCAGAAAGGCAGCCATGTATCCTTGTAGAAATAAAGACTCATTGTTGGATATTGTGTTAGTCCGGGTAGACCAGAGAAACAAATTCAGAGACACTTATATGTATAAGAGAGAACTTTATATCTAAGAGCAATTGTGCATTAAGAAAACATCCTAGCTCAGTCCAGATCACGTCCGTAAGTCCGATATTACCCAATACTTCGATACCTGTCCATAAATTCCTCTTTAGACTCATGCAGCCATGCAATGAGGCTGAATGCAGGAAGTTCCCAGAATCTGATTGACAGGCTAGACTCCAGCCCTGCGCCAGTTGATAGGAGATTATGTGACTGCTACAGATATGGAATCAGTTTTCTTTTTTTCTCCCAAGAGTTCTTCATATTTTTATGAACTATAAGTTAATAAATAAGCAAAAACATTGACTTGCACTGCTCTGACCATCAAAATATATCTGATGGCTTGGTGCATCTCATCTTCTATCATTTTGCAATCTCCACTTGACCTTAAATTACTTAAAATACAATAATAACTGTGGATACTTGGCATTCTTCCATTTTGATGCGATGCATTATATAGATCTAAATATATATATGGTTTGATAGAAATTTATACATTGTCTTTTTTACATAAGCACTTATTAAATTCTTTTTTATAACTATGAATCATTTTATTGGGGGCTCATACAACTCTTATCACAATTCATACATCCATCCATTGTGTCAAGCACATTTGTACATATGTTGTCATCATCATTTTCAAAGCATTTTCTTTCTACTTGAGCCCTTTGTATCAGCTTCTCATTTTTTCTCCTCCATCCCTGTCCCTTTCTCCCTCATGAACCCTTGATAATTTATAAGTTATTATTATTTTTCATGTCTTGCACTGTCTGATATAGCCCTTTAGCCCCTTGTCTGTTGTCCATCCCCCTGGGAGGGGGTTATATGTAGATTATTGTGATCAGCTTCCCCTTTCTTCCCCCACCTTCCCCTTACCCTCCTGGTATGGCTACTCTCAATATTGGTCCTGAGGGCTTTATCTGTCCTGGATTCCTTGTGTTTCCAGCTCTTATCTGTACCCATGTAAATGCTCTGGTCTAGCCAGCTTTGTAAGGTCGAATTAGGGTCATGAGAGTGGGGGGAGGAAGCATTCGAGAACTAGAGGAAAGCTGTATGTTTCATTGGTGCTAAACTGCACCCTGACTGGCTCATCTTCTCCCCTCGACCCTTCTGTAAGGGGATGTACAATTGCTTACAGATTGGCTTTGGGCTTCTACTCTGCCCACCCACCCCCTACTGTATTCACATTATGGTTTTTTGCTCTATTATTGTTGCTTAAACAAAATTTGGAATTAAAAAAAATAAATTCCATGCAACTTTTAAATTATACTTTTAAAACATTTGGATAAAATATTCACTAGAAAACTTACATTACAGAGTGTAATGTTCTAAGAGAAATTTCCATTTATTTATTTTTGGAAATATGTGTTCTAAGAGAAATTTCCATTTATTTATTTTTCAGGTGAAGATACTGAGGAATAAATGGAATTTCTAAAAATTATTATCTTGTAAATGGTAGACTCAGAATTTGACCTGAGGATTCTTGAGTATCATTTTAGTACTTGTTCAACCACTGTTCCTGACTGCCTCTAGTTGATTTGTTCACTATAGTGCTTTGAAAACAAGATTCACTACATTTTCATTTCATACACTTTTCCACTTCTGCATTCTGTAAAATGAGACATATATTTTGCACAGCTCAAATTTTAGCATAATTAAAAATGACCTCCTAAATGTTTCCTCCATTATGAGCCTTCAACATGGCTTAGAATAAGTGAAAGTAGGAAGAGATATGGCCAGACTGGTTTCTTATCCATTCTTATACATTCCCAACCAACAAACTTCCTTCTTCATTATGTTGCCATGCGTCTTTACTAATGGATATAACTTCAGGGATTAGGGAGTAAGGGTTCTATTGTGCAACTTTATTCGTCTTAGGAGTTTTCGGAAAAGTGAGTTTTTATTGAATCGGATTTTGGTGCTGTTACTTCACTTTGTACAGCATATTTATCACAGCTGCTAAAATCCAGACCGTTTGGCAACAATAGAATCAGATCTAGCTCAACCATATTTAGGAAATAATTGTTGATAATGCAGCTATTTAGTTTCTGTTCAGGATCTGCTATTTCTTAGTGCTGAAAGATGCAGCCCAAGATCCCATTTGCAGTGTTTATTACCTCTCA
Source organism: Echinops telfairi (assembly GCF_000313985.2). Taxonomy (NCBI): domain Eukaryota; kingdom Metazoa; phylum Chordata; class Mammalia; order Afrosoricida; family Tenrecidae; genus Echinops; species Echinops telfairi. Next base: position 65,612,599 of record NW_022103920.1, read on the forward strand.
GAATCTGTGAGCAAGCATCCTTCCTGGACTTTTACTTGTCTGTCTTGTCTACTGGCTATCCATTTTCTATTGTTGTCCCAGGTTGGCTGCCAATGGTGTATTTCTCAGCCACTTAATAACGTTACTTAGACAGATTTATAAGAAGGCAAGTGCTGTCAGTCCCTGAGATGGATAGATTGAAGCTTCCGTACTCTTTTCCACCCTCCAACTTTACAGTATGAGTCTGTCTCCTTAATAGTACTTTCGCCTTAATAGAGTGTGTCTCTCAGGTCCAGCATCAGCTGCATTGTTGAGCATGGCTTATGCTCATCTCTTCTGAGCTGGACGGCAGTTAAATAGGAACAATTTATTTCTGCTGTTGTCAATATCACATTTCATGAACCTGAACCTCATTACATTTTCCCCCTAAATTACCTTGCTTGGCTTTGTAAGGACATTTTGCATTTGCCACAGATCATTCCTTTACATTTGGGAAGAGTGGAAACTTTTTGTTAAAGTTCTCATTGCTTTAATAAGCTGCCACTTTAGGATACAGGAAGGCAGGAGAAGAAAAGATGCAGCTCTGGATTTGAGAAACTGCACTTGCCTTTCTTAACTCCTAGGATCATGTTTCCGGAGCTCAGACCTCATGGTTCAAAGGAAGGAAAACGCAGTCTCTTGAAATATAAGGTTTATATCAATAAATCATAAAGACTTGGAAAAGTTATTTTGCACAAAACTCAAGAAATCCATTTGAGGGGCAGCCAAGAGTCTTATAAAGGACGATGGATTAATGAGTTTTGCCCTAATGAACCCGGATGAGAGCTTGAGTTCTCTTGTAAGCACATTTGGCTGGCAGTGACCAGGCTCCCGTTTTTACCTGGACCCTCTAGAGAAGAGGGTGGCAAAGGAAGGAACACCTTCTTTTATGGGTTCTGAGCTAATCATTAATATGTAAAAATAGTTTTAATTATTCAATCACATTAAGAAGAGTTATGCAATCATCAACATAATCAATTTCAGAACATTTTCTTCTTGTACTTGTTGTTGTTAGCTCTCATTCCCCCCAGTCTTTCCCTGCTGTGTCCCTAGATATTTACTGGTCATCTTACCGTCTCTATAGACTTCCCTAGCCTGGATTTCATATACAGAAAATTATACAAAACATAAACTGGGAAAAATTAAAAGAAGAATCTTTTGTGACATGAACACGTGAAAGTCAAATTTCAGTGTCCATAAATAAAATGTTATTGGAACAAAGCTACACTCCTTCATTTACATATCAGGCCTAGGGTTACAATAGAAAAACCAGGCTCTTCTCCCTGTCTGATCTGAGTCATTCCTTTGAATGATATGATCCAAAGGAGAGGTCATGATTTACAGAAGACCATAAAAAATAAAATCTAATTAGAATTTTACCAATGACTCAGCTATATGCCCTTGAACAACGCATTTGTGCTCTTGCAGAGTTAGTTTCCTGCTCTGTATGGATGATGAACCGAATCCTCTCACAGATCTACCCAAAGTCAGAGCTGCTGGTTCTATGTGTCCTTAATATGAGAGGAAGACCCGTGGGTGTTATTTTACCTTCCCATTATTATATTCCACTTTATTAAGTAAATAAATAAACATTGAACTTTGGAAAGATCCAGAGATTTTTGTCCTCTAGTGCATGTTGTTCAGAACTTTCTCAGTAATGTGTGGCATGGTGCAACGGAGATACTTAATAAACAATTTTAAATTAATAAAAAAATGAATCAATCGATGAATAATTTACTATTTACTTGGGCCAGTCTATATACCACTGTGTATCCAAATCTTCCTTTCTTACTGGTTTCCCGTTTTGTGGTCTGTCTTCTTACTTATGGCCTTAGCCCAGACTTATACTTGGAAACGAACCCAGCCTTTTGCTCTCCTTCTCCAAACCAAGGCCTGTCCTCTCAGACTCTGCCTTATTCGGGACAGTAAAATGTGTCGACTCAGCTGAGATGTGGGACCTTGCAGAGCCATCTATGCTAGGTTGACAGGATTCCTCAGGTGGGAAACTGGAAACATCAGGGAACAGAGAAGCAGCCTTAGAATACAGAGTTAAAAGGAAACAACATCTAGTTTTCAGGATGAAGACCAACAATTGACAACATTTAGACTTCTCAAATTTGCCAAAACAGTACTCCAGTAAGTACCAATGTACTGATGAGCATGTTTGCTTGGCGAGTTTTGCATTTGGTAGTCCCTATAACTTTAACTTTTCTACTTTTACAGGGCTCGTTAGTTATAAATAATCCTTTCTTTTAGTGTGCTGTCTTTCTTTTCCTATTGTCCTTATGTAGAATTACCATTTTCAAATATAATCTTTCTAAAATATGCAGAGAAGGAGGAAATTTGTTAATATTTTGTGTCTAACATCAATAAACGTATTTATTAGCCCAGAAACATTATCAATGTCACTCAGTCACAATTAATGACTAATTGGGACCCTATAAGGGGAGTAAAACTGCCCCTTTGGGTTACTGAAACTTTAGATTGTTGCAGGAACAGACAGCCTCATCTTTATCCTGTACTGTGGCCTGTGGGTTCAAACCTCTGGTCTTAGCATGTCGTAAATAAAATACACTAAATACAAATATTTTCAAAATACCTCCTTCCTGCTCTTTGGGAAAAATTATGATGAGGAACTGGTATTTATTAACCAAGTGGGAATAATAAAGTCTATAATTATTGTCTTCAAAAATTAATGACTCTGACATAATCTAAATATGTATCATTCTGCTTTCTCCTAAATGCAACCATCAATCACTGAGTAGACTAGGTATCTATTTGCTTGATGTTATTGTGTTCTTAATATTTACTGTGAAATAATCATGATTATAAAATATTGAGAACAATTTTGAGATTCTCTGTAACTAACAATTAACTACCTTTATTTCCAGATTACACTGCAGAAGGAGGAGGCATGGCTGAAGAGGAAAACTGGTATATTGTCCAGATGCTATATCCTGTACCTTTTTTTCCTTCTATTCACAGAACATCTATCTTAGCAATGTTGAAAGAAGGAATATGTTAGCTTACTTTACTGTAAAGTCCTCATAAATACAACAGTTTAGGATAAAAATTGTTGGTGCATTTTTGGGTCCGTTTTTGATAGGTCTCATTTTGAAAGTTCCAATAAGAGAGGTTTTCTACCTTTTCCCAGAAGTCTGTCAGTAACTTTTTCTCCTTCCACAGGAAATGTCTGATTCATGACAAATTTCAAGAGGTTTCAGCAAAAGTGGGGCTTTGATACTATCATGCTGATAGCAAGATATCTATTTTTAACCTGGATACACCAATATTTTAAACCCCAAAAGCCAAACCCACAGCTTTTGAGTTGGTCCCAACTCAACATCTCAAAGTGATACTAACAGCAGAGTATAACTGCCCTGTATGTTTTCCAAGGTTGTCAATCTTCATAAAAACAAATTGTCACTAATTTTAGTTATCATTTGAGCGTTTAATCACTGTGCCACCCAGGGCTCCGATTAATATCTTAGGGTCTGTAATAATAATCATCTTGGGAAAGAACAACAGAGCATAATCATAGCTAGTGTTTATTGAAAATTTGTATATGTGGAAAAGTACTGTCTATTTTATATGATTTATTTCTCCAATAATCCTGTTAGTCCAGGTTGACCAGAGAAACAAATCCAGAGACACTCATACATGTGTAAAAGAGAACTTTATATCAAAGAGTAATTGTTTATTAAGAAAACACCTCAGCCCAGTCTAGGTCAAGTCCATGAGTCTGATATTAGCCCGTATGTCCGATACCAGTCTATAAATTCCTCTTCAGACTCACACAGTATATGCAATGATGCTGAATGCAGTAAGATCACAGGCCAGTGGGTGGTAGAAGTCTTGTGGATCCAGTGGTGGTAGAAGAATTTCAGTGCTGCTGTGGGTCTCCATGTGGCTCCTCCAGCTCCAGGGATCTGGGTACCATCAGCAGAGCTCCAAGTGGCTTGTCAGCAGGAAGAGAAAACAGAGTGTGTGACCCACCTGAAGGGAGGAAGACAGGAGCTCCCAGAGTTCCCAGGGGAAGGCCATGCCCACACAGAGGCATTATTGGCTATGACCTGATTTACAGGCTAGACTCCAACTCTACACTCAAGTTGGCAGAAGATTATGTAACTGCTACAAATCTAATGAAGTGAGAACATTTATTTTTTTCCCTCTTTTTAAAAAAAAATCATTTTATTGGGGGCTCATACAACTCTTATCACAATCCATACATACATCAATTGTGTAAAGCACATTTGCACATTTGTTACTCTCATCATTCTCAAAACATTTGCTCTCCACTTAAGCCCCTGGCATCAGCTCCTCATTTTTCCCCTCCCTCCCCACTCACCCCTCCCTCATGAACCCTTGCTAATTTATAAATTATTATTCTGTCATATTTTATACTGTCCAACGTCTCCCTTCACCCTAAGTGAGAACATTTATATTCCTTATTTTATAAAGAGTTCACAGGAGAAAAAAATGAAAGTATTGAGTATTTAGGCAACTTGCTCAAAATAATGAAGTCAGTGGGGGGCAGAGTCAGATTGCAACTTCAGGAGTGTGAAGCCAGAGTCTGTATGCCACCAAATTAGTTCATTTCTAGATATATATTTAGACTCAAATGATTTTTAAAATATGATATTAACTTATTAGATTTGATATTCATAGGTGCATTTTTCAAAATATTCCCCCAAACAAAACATGCACAATGTATTAATTCATATAAGGTTATTCTTTAGCTGAATATAAGGGGTCCTGGTGGCATAGTGGGCTCAGCACTGGGTGACTAACTATAAAGTTGTTGGCTCAAGCCCATCAAATGCCCCATGGGAGAAAGATTAGGTGTCTGCTTTTATAAAGATTTAGTCTGGGAAACCCTAAGGAGCAGTTCTAGTTTATACTAAAGTGTCACTCTGTGCTAAAATTTACTCTCTGGTAGTAGGTGGAAGAATATTAAGTGACTGGATGGTGCAAAAAATTAACATGCTGCATGGCTAACAACAACAGCAACAACAAATGACAACTGGGTTCCTCTCAGAGGTTTCTAGGAAGAAAGGATTGACGATCAACTTCAGTCATGAATGAACCGCCATTGAAAACCTTATAGGGCGTGTCACTCAAAACTCACTGCCAATTAACTGATTCTGACTCATAGCGGTGCTCCAAATAGTACTTCCCTGGTTGAATATCCTGTGCCTTGTGTCTGATATTTATACTTTTTATGTCTGTTGGCATATGCTTTATTTGGTATGTGAAGTTTATATTTATGTAGATTCTAAAGAAAAAAGAAAAGAAATTTTTCCGGTCAAAAATATATTTCTGCCTTATAAGACTGGGCAACTTTGTTCTTATACATAAGAGCATCATGAGACAGTGTTGACTAAATAGTGACTAATGACAATAACATACACTTGTGTGTCTGGTTTAGTCTACTGACAGAAGGTAGCAACTATGTCTGGTCCATTGTTAAGTTCCCAGTACCTATTTCAATGGGAAGTGGGGACTTTATAAAAATAACTGAATATTTATTGGGAACTCAACTCATAAAAATGACACAATTGATAATGGAAACTTTTGCTCTCATTTACGTTGTGTACCAGAAATGGAGAATTACCTAAAACAACTAATTGTGTGATGGGTCATGGCTTTACAATTATGCACAAAAGACCTGGTAGCAAAGTAGATTAGCAGTTTGAACCCACCATCTGCTCCAAGCAGGAAAGATGAAGCTTTCTATTCCTGTAAAGAATTAAAATTTCGGAAAACCCACAGCGCTAGTTCCACCTTGTCCTGTAGGGTGTCTGAGACTTTGAACCTACTTGACAGCTGTGAGCTTGCTGGGTTTGATAGGCTCTCTAGAGAAGAGTGAAGTGTACAGATAATTGTGATTCTAGACATGCCAACTGTTTTAAGACAACATTGAAAAACATGTTTGGTTTGAGTTTTGAAGCAGGATGAGACATTAATAGTTTAGAGGAGTTAATGGACCATATCCAAAAGAAGCAAAGACTTCTTTAAGGTCTTCACGTGAAAAAACACACTGTAACTTCAAGGAATACATGCCATACCAGATAGAAATTAGTCATTTTATTGAATCAGATTCACAAAAGATGTTTTATTTATACTAGATTATAATCATCAAACTATTTTCTAAAATGGCATTCATAAGGCATTAAAGTTAGCCACAATTTAACTATTTGTAAAGTCTATTGTTCAAACCCACCACCTGTCCCATGTGAGCAAGGTTTTCTGTCCCCATAAAGATCTAATGATTCAGCATTACTATAGGGCAATTTCACTCCCTCCTATAGGCTTGCTCTGAATTGAAATCAATGTGATGGCACTAGTGTTTGGATTTTTTTTTGTTTTTTTTTGGGGGGTGGGTAGTGGTGTTGCTTTTGAAACTATTGTATTTTTAAATTTTCTACATTAATGGAGAGAGTGAACTGTATCTTTCTTTTTATTACCTAAATGCAGGCACATTCTGAGAAAAGTAATGGAAAAAATTCTCCTGCAAATCAAACAGATGCTTGAAACTGTGAAAAATATTTAATATCTGCTATATTGAATCAAAACATCAGTAAAACATTAGCAGAGCTTGAGTGAGCCTGACTAAAGTTCACAAAACACTTCATTTGAGATAATGAAGAAGGAAGTTCAAGTGCGAGGCAGGCAGAACCATATTCAGATTATTTAATATTACTTAGATATTGTACTGTAAAAAATATGATTTGGTCTTCTCCTAAAATGTCAGTGCACATTTTTGTAAATTTCACTGCACATCTATTAATTGTATAGCTTCTTCTAGACCTTTTAATACAGTTGGATTTGTCAAACATTTCTGAAATCAGACATACAATAATATTACAGAAATAGGAGAAAATGTACGTATAAAGAAAAAGCATTAACAAAAACAAAGACTTGCAATACTTTCATAAATAGAAATACTTTAAAAATAATCCTAGTTCAAAAACCAAAAACCAAACTTGCTGCTATCAAGCCAATGATGACTCATAGTGACCCTTGTGGGTCTCTGAGACTGTAACCTTCTAAGGGAGTAGAAAGGCTAGCCTTCCTCCCACAGAACTGCTGGTGGTTTTGAACTGCTACAGCCCAATATGGAACCGCTGCTCCACTAGGCTTTCTCAACAACAGTAAGGAAGGAGTATGTTAGTCAAAGAACACATTGGTACAAACTGTCCCTTCCCCCTCTCTCCTTCCTTCCTTCGCCATTTCATTTCCTCTTTCCTTTATCCACTTTCCCGCCCCCCCCCAATTTTACAGTCTTTTAAAAAAGTTTTATTGCCATATAGTTTACATATACAATTCAATAGTTCAATCACATCATGATGAGTTATATAATCATCATCATCATAATCAATATTAGATCATTTTACTCTCTTTGCTAAATATATATGTTCATTATTTTTCTGTCAGCGTGTCCCACTGTGGTATCTTTCATGTTGTATAATGCTAGAAACTGTGTCACTGGTGTTTCAAATAGCAGAAGGGTCGCCCATGGAATACAGGTTTCAGTGGGACTTCCAGATGAAGAACAGACTATGAATAAGGACTAGACTGTCCACTTCTGTAGGATCAGTCGCTGAAGACATTATGAATACCTAGCTATATCTCCAAATAGTTCACAATGATGTAGATGGAGTAAAGTTTTCTGGACCTTCATTTGCTGAAAGGGCATGCTTTAAAATAGAATAAACAGCTGCAAATGTCTATTAAAAGCCTGAATATAGATAATAAATATAAGAAAATTAGAAGTCATCAAAAATAAAATTGAACACACAAGGAATCATTATCCTTGGCATTATTGAGCTAAAATACATTGGTATTGCTCATTTTCAATCATATAATCATATGGTTATTTTGCCAGGAACGACAAATGCAAGATACATGGAATCCATTGCACTCTTTCTTCATCAGAGTTAAAAGAACATGTTAAAAGCTGGCTGGAAGTACAGTGCTGTCTGTGATAAGATAATACACAAAGAAATCTAGTTAAGACATTATTATTCAACCGCCAAGCTAGTGATGAAGAAATTAAATAATTCTCCCAATACCTTCAATTAAATTGATCACACAAGTAATCAAGATATATTAGCAATTATTGGCCATTGGGATGTGAAAGTTGAAAGTTGAAAGCAAAAGGGAAGCAATAGTTGTTGGACAATATGGGGCCAGTGCCAGAAATGAAACTGGAGATTGAGTGATAGAATGACGAAAGGCCAAAGATGTCTTCATTGCAAATACCTTTTGTTGTTGTTGTTTGAGATGAACTTGTTTGTCACTAAGGATTCTAAATGTATTTCAACTCTACGTTCCTCCTCTTTATTTTAAAGTGACTAAAACCACTATTTAGGCTTGAGGGATACGGAATCTGAAGGGATTTGGGGGGCGAGGGAAGGGTTTAAAGAAACATATCATGTACAAGAAATGACTTCAACAACATCTTGCTAAATCCTTGAAAATGTTTTTCAACCACATAAATGGGGGCAGTACTCAGGAATCAAATTGACTACATCTGAGAAGAAATGGAGAAGCTCAATATCAGACAAAACTCGACCAGGGGCCCCCTGCACAACAGATTATCAATTGCAGATTCAGGTGGAAGTTTAAGAAAATTAAAACAAGTTCATAAAAGTCAAAATATGACCTTGAGTATAACCCATGGGAATTTTGAGAATTTCTCAGAGGACATTTGAGGCATTGAACACTAGCGACTGGAGGAGCTGTGGGATAGCCTAACTAAAGAGAGCAAAAGGTCATGAACAAGACAGGAAAGAAAGATCAAAGTGGATGTCAGATGAGACTCTGAATCTTGCTCTTGATCACAGAGTAGCTAAGGCACATGAAATAAATGATGAAGTAACAAAGATGAACTGAAAATTTCAAAAGACAGCTGTAGAAGACCGAGTATGATAATAAAATGTGAAGAACACATGGAGTTAGAAAATCAAAGAGGAAGAACATGTTCAGCATGGTATTTCCCAACAGTATTTTCAATTGTCCGATATGCATGTGAAAGTTGGATATTAAAGAAGGAAGACTGCAGAAGAATTGATACATTTGAATTATGACTGGATGGTACCTAACAACAACGACAATCAATATATATGTATGTAAGGAACATCATTTTTCACAGCTAAATGTTAGTTTGGGATGGTGCAGAATCCATTAGGATATCAGCTAAACATGTTGTTCTCATTGGGTACTGTCCAGTTGATTGTCAATCAATGATGACCCAAGTGACAGAGAAGAAATGCCCCCATAGCATTTTCTTGGCTAGAATCTCTTAACACTAGCAAACATCTTGATGACAGCAGATAACCAAGTGTTCTCACTCTCGAGAGCAACTGATAGGCTTGAATCAGCAACTTTCCATTCAACAACGGAGAGTCTAATAGCTGTCATGCCACCAAGGTTCTAGGCTGCCATAGCCACCTTTCCCAAAGCACTTCACCGTGATCTTTTAGGAAGTCTGTAATTCCAGCATGTCACCAATGAGGAGAGGGTGATAAGGACAAGAATTATCCACTTATCAAGTGAGTGATACCTAGCAAGCAGGTGTAGTCAATCAAAACTGAGTGGTGAATGAATTGAGTTTGGGAAAAAATGGCATGACAACTTTAAATCAACTATCAATCTAGGCCTGGAGTTAAGTTAATTAATATCTTTATCATGTATTTTGTTGGTAAATGACTCCAGAAATTATTCAAGAAGGTGTGCAAAGGAATGGCACTTAATTACCAGGAGGTTGCCTTAATAAAACTGAAATTAAGGTTATCTTTATAGATTTTTCCCTCTTCTTTATGCATAGGCAAATAGAGTATTTCTTATGATACATATACTTTTTCATTAAATATCCAAAATTTCCAGGGAAAATGGGTTGCTCTTTTCCCAATGGAATATATTAACATACATAATCAATATTAATTTTTATTTGTTGCAATAGAATACAGACTATTAAGCAATCACTCAATACTTTAAACACATATTAAATTCTCATAACAATCCTATGCAGTGATGATTAAACATTCCATTTTGTAGCTTTAAAAAAGGCCTCATGAGGGCAAATAACTCACTGAAGCTATGATCATAGTCATATTGATAAGAACTCAGATTTAAAGTTAGGTTTTTTTACCATTTTTGATAGATTTCAACTGGGCTAGGCAAGGACCCTCAGTAGTTTGGTCGTGAGGCCTCTCTCGTAATGTGCAGGTAAGCAGTTGATGGCATGTTGTGTCTTGGAGGTGTGGCCTATTTCATAGATATAAATAGGCTGTGGAGAAATTGCTATCTCTCGCTTCTTGTTCCTGCTGGCCTGGATACTGCAGCTAAAGGACAATGCACAGTTCAGTCACACTCCATAAGCAGCATTCCAATCTAGAGAAAATTCAAATTAATAAAAGTGCTATATATTCTAAAGAATGAAAAATAGTGCATTCAAACATGAAAGAAGAAACGAGAGTGGACAGAACTCATTGATGTGGTAGGTGATATAGGTGAATTCTAAACTAAGGAACGAGATAGTAAATTACAGGCTAAAAGACTAGCGTAAATGAGAGTGTAGTAAGAATAGAGCATTTGAGCAGTACAGTAAGAGCATAAATATTATAGGAGTAAAAGTGACTAGTACAATAAGTACACAGGCCTTCTTAGGTGCCCGAAAAAATTGAGGAGAAGAAAAAGGAAACACATCACATAAAGGAAGAAACTCAGCAAATAGTATACATATAGTATACAAATAATATTTTTAGAATATTATGGAATTAAAAAAAACACTGTAGAAAGCCAAATCAATACATAAAAGGTTTAATTCCTAAATTTTTTTGTTAGGTGCCCTCCATTCAATTCTGATTCATACCAACTCTATGTACAACAGAATGGAACTGTCCAGTCTTGTGCCAACCTCAAAATTGTTTGCGTGTTGGAGACCTCTGCCAAAGCCACCGTGTCACTCGATCTTGCGAAGGCTCTTTCTCTTCACCACTGACCTGCTCCTTTACCGAGCAAAACGCCCTTTCCCATCTACTGATTCTTCCTGATAGCACACCAACATATGCGAGACAAAATGACTATGTTAACTTGCTTCTAAGACAGATTTGATCTTTCTTCTGGTAGTGCGCAGCGCGTGCAACATTCTTCAGTTACGTGTTTCAGATGCATCAGTTCCGCCTATGTCTTTCTGTTCACCGGCCAGCTCTCACCTGCAGATGAGGTGATTGAAAAGACCATGCTTCAGGTCGGGCATATCTTATTCCTCAGAGTAACACCTTTGTTTTCAATTGTTTGAAGAAGCCCTTTGCTGCCAGTTTATCCAAATGCAATTGCATATTTAGAATATGTTGCTGTTATTGTAGAATTTTGGCAAATCAGCAGCAAAAGACTTCTGTTACTAGGAAAGTTGTATTGTTATTTGATTCCCTCGCTGCTAATTCCATAGGCTTTAAATGTGGTCTGAAAGGCTCATCTGTCGGCACCACATTGGGCAACACTCCACTGCTACTCATGAATTTTTCATGAGCCAATGTTTTCAGACATAGGTAACCACACCTTTCTTCCTACGCTGCCTGGAAAACTCTGCAGAAACCTGTCCATCATGGCCACCCTGCCAAGATTTGAAATACCCCTGACATAGCTTCCAGCATCATAGCAATAGATAAGCAATCATTTGTGAAAAGCAGAAAAACAAGTGGTAGAAAGTACCAAGGGGCTTTTAAAGTGGAAAAAAATGAAATTAAAGTATAATAGATTTTTTACACAAACTTTTTGACACCCCTTGGATAGTAATCCAATGAGAAAAGCAGGGGTTGTCCTCATGATAGCAGGAAAAGAATAACTCAGGTAAATTATTAAATATGAAAGGTGACACTGCTAATGTTAAAAGTCTCATTCCACAGTTCAGATAAATAATTAATAATTATTCATGTACCCAGTAATCCAGAAACCACAGATAAAGAAGACATTTAAAGGGGTTAGCAGTAAAAGGTAGAAGAATATACATTTGTAATAAGAGACTTTAACACAGTTCATACCACATCAGTATAAGACAGGTTAGGCAAAGAAAAATATGCAAGAACAGCTATTAAGAAGCTTACAAAGCAGTTTAAGTTATTGAATACAAAAATGATGATCTGAAATGTAAATCTCCATCATTTTCACAATACAATGTTTTAAAAGGCGTAAAAAGCAAGAACACAGAAGGCCTGAGCAATAAAGTCAATGAGATAGGTTATCAGCCTACACACATTTATGCACTTATATATGTATGCATGCATTGTCTGTACACACATGTACCTTTCTCTTTATTTAAAATACATATTTCTAAATACAATAGAAACATTGATAACATCTATCTATCAGGTCACAAAGAAAGCATCTGTAAAACCCATACGGAGAAATGGTACAGAAAATATTCTCTGATTAGAAAGAAAAAAAGTCTTCACATTCTCGTTTTAAAACATTTCATTGTGAAGTAGGTGGAGGGTTACATTGCAGATCATCATTTTTGTATTCAACAACTTAAAGTGCTTATCAAGCTTCCTAATAGCTGCTCTTGCTTATTTTTCTTTGCTTAACCTGTCTTATACTGAGTGTCATGTGTACTATGTTAAAATAGCGTGTTACTAAAATCGGTTACTGATACATAGTCTTCCAGTTTTTAATGTTGGCTCTGATTTAAACACACGCACATGGACACACACAGCTTTCCCCCTTGGAAAAGCAAACCCCAGTCACTCAATAACCCCCGGGTAAAAAGGGAAATACAAAAGAAAATGCTAGATTTCATAAATTGCAATGATAATGGAGACATTGTGTAACAGAATCTATGTGCTGCACTTAAGTAGTAACAGAGAAAAATCCATTGCCTTAAAACACCTATAAAACATGAAAGTAAAAAAATCAATGAAATAAATTCCGATTGGCAAAAGCGAGGGAATGGACAACAAAGGAAGCTAACACCAAAAGCCAGTGCATGTGTGCACACACACGGAAAGAAATAATAAAGATAAAACAATTGGTCAATTTCTTCTTATTAATGTGCCTGCATTTATCACATTTGACCTGACAGCTCACTTTCAGGCTGTTTTCTCACGCATGGGCCTACAGATTGGGGCAGCTTGATCGTCCCCTAAGCCATGGCGTTCTTCACAAACCCCGTTTTATCTTGATAATCTTTTTCACATTTCGTTTATTTGGCTTACCAACTCATTTAGCTTTATGCTGATGTTCATAGTTGATTGCTTTAACTCTCATGTATTTTTGCTTCTTAAATTCTTATGTGCATTTTATTTATGTTGGTTAAAGTTATGTTAATACATTTTTGTTCTTAAATTATCTGAAATATCTAAGAGTCTTTTAATTACTCCACTTTGAAAAGACTGTAACCATTGGAGGAAAAGGGACTGTGAGGGGAACACCGGTTGGAACCAGAGCTTCCAACAACTGGAAACTTTGTGCCAGAAGATTCTGGAAACCACTAAGGACTTCTCATCCTCAGAGAGAGTATTGCTGCCATGCTAATGAGATCCTTAACTTTGAAGTCCACGTATTTGCTGATTTATAAACTAAAGATCGCGGACCTTCTTGGAAGTATTGAAAATGACCAGAAAATGACTCATGGGAATAAAAGTTATATAACACATAGGCTACTGACTGGCCAGAGTTGCTCAGTCTGAGAGATGGCTAAGGACTGCGTTTATCTAGGGTCTTATATACGTAATATTGCTAAGTTACTGTCATAACACTTCTAGGTTGTATTTAAGAAGAATTTCATTTAGTAGGATTCAAATTTGAGGGCTTCCAAGGAAATTTAAAATTAGATTATCAGGGTCATGACTAAATTAAATATTAGGAAAAGGTCTTATATAGAGAGACTTAAATCATTGGGAAATAAAGGATCTCTTCAACTTTGAGATTACTTCTTTCTGGGTTTTCATATAAACCACTGTGTATATTCATATAGCTAACATAATCTTGACTGTGCAGTAACCACATTTTTAATTTCAATTAAAGCCAACATTTTTACTACCAGTCTGATACTCTACATTATTTAAACTGTCGCTACCGCCCTCCAGGAGACAACAAAGGAGCACTAAAGCATTTGAATAGAACTCAACAAGATACATCATTGCCACTTTCTTCACTTCCTTTGGTGCTGTACACCCAAGGGCTTGGGAAATTAGCAACATGAGCTTTCATGGTGGATTTTCTTGCCAGAAATGTTTGCCAAACAACTATATAAAAGTACTGAATCCTTGTTTTACTATGAACAATGCCCTTTCTTCATTGTGAAATGGATACGCTGCAACTACTGATAAATTGTATTATAGAACAAACAATTACTAAAAAGAAATTCAGTTTTAAAAATTAAGCTCCTGGGAGGTGGGGGGACTTTGATTAAACTTCATGAAATAAAACATCAGTCATAATGTGTGGATAGAGCAAGACTGATTTTGTTGTTCTTGGGCAGCTAGTCTTTGGCATTGGGATATTAAGATATTCACAAAAGATTAGTGAATGACAATTTTAAAATTATAGTAGGTTTTTGCTGCATGAAAAGCATAATAAAAAATGTGTGTTTTTGTTCAAATATCATTGCTCCCTAAAAAGAAAAAATGACAAAAATGAAAGAACTAGCTATCCCTGCATTTCAAGCAGTGCTACCACAAGCAACACTAGTTCAATGATTTTTTGCTCTTCGTTTTAATGACCGAAGCCCAGGGTAAATGATTTATAATGTTTCTTCACAGCCAGACCAGTACAATCACATCAGGAAATGATCTCTTCATTTTCCATGATACATTACTCTGAATAAAATCATATTTAGGAAATATCCAATATTTACCAGCCTCTTCCAGATACATCTAAATTGCAGCAAACAGTAGACTTCTCTAGCTATAAGTGGATATATATTCACAACAACATTTTTGCTCTTTCTCTTAACACCGCATCCAGATAGTGATGTAAGTAATTCTAGAGGCATCAGGTCAACATGTAATTATGTGGATTATTTCTGCTCATCCTCAATCAATCTCTGAGAAGCAGACATAAAATAGATTTTTTTAAATGGAGGAAGAATTATAGCAACATTATTAATTTAATGCAATATGCACATTTATTATATGTAAATATATGTGTGCGCTTATATATTGTGTTTAAAGTACTTTTGAAGCATTATCCATCTTAAAGACATGGAGTATTGTAATTTCTCTTGGAGTTTAAAATGTTTAAAATAGCTCTATGAATTAAAGAAAACTAAAATCACTTTTAGAGACTTTTTGCCTGAAATGTAGAATTCATTTCTTCTCTAGTATGATTTAGAGAATTTGAACCATGCCGGGTTAATAGAGATTAATGTCACTTTAATTTAAAATAAGCTTTGTGTTCTAGTAATTCTAAGTTATTTCCATGAATGAATGAAACCGAAACCAAATCAGTTGCTGTTGAGCTGATTCTGACTCATGGCGACCCCATGTGGGTCAAAGTGGAACTGCGCTCCAGAAGGTTATTAATAATTTCCACCTTTGGACGGGAGATTGCTACTTTCCTTTGGAGGTGCTCCTCAGTAACTTGAACTACCAAATGTGCAGTTAGTAGCACCCCAATTCACTACTCAAGTAGCATCTTTTCAGATTCATCTTTTGTGAAAGGCTCAAGAAAGGTTTTAAAGAAATTTTGTCAAAAGTTTCAGTTTATGTATTGTAAAACCATAAATATTGTAAAATAATAAATTCATTAAGAGCAATTATTTTTTGTCTCATTTGAGTATTTATATTCTGTAAAGACCTTCTGTTTACACATGGCCTTTCTTTTGTGTTGAAACGCATGCCATTTGGTCACCTTGACAAATTGAACAGTATGGACTTGTTCGATCCTTGGTATAATTAACTACAGGTCATATTTAAACCAGATACCGATTTCTAATTATATTGATGTCACTTTGAAATACTTTACATATGGAACATATTGTTTTTTAATGCAGAATATTAAAAGTAATGGGATTACAAACAAGAAGTGAGAAGACATAAGAATCAAAAGAACAAGGTCATGAGATCAAGCATCTAATCATTCAGCAGTGGTGCCAGTCTAAACTGATGTTTAATTAAAATAAAAATTGCTGACATCTAGTTGATTCCAACTCACAGAGATCATATACAAAACACAGAGTAAAACAACTTCCTTGGGTTCCTGAGACTGTGAATGTTTATGGGAGCTGTCAGCCTCATCTTTCTCCCTCAGCGCGGGTGGGAGGTTTGACTTGATGACTTGGCAAGAGTTAAAAAAGTAACCCTCCTGCTCAACAGAGTTTCTTTTGATGTGTGATAGACATGTGTCACTACTCTATCATCATACTTTACACATGCAATCTGATGAAGAGATGAACACATATACTTGTGAGCACTTCGGCAGGTTTACATGCCACCCAACTACAAGGGGGAGTTCCTTTTGCTTTCGTGTCAGAGCATATTTATTTTGACATACTTGCATTTGTTTTTCCTCTTGTTGGGTTTCATTTTAGGAACCCAACTAAGCATAGAATGAGGGGAAAATGTAGACAGAGCAAATATGCATAAGAAAATTAAATTAATTAGGAAAAGAAAACTTTATTCCTCACTCTAGGATTTAATATGACTTTGAAAGTACACAATCTCTTCGAGAACAATTTGGAAAATGGAAGAATGCTATTCTTGTTTGGATGTATTAAAAAGATGAAGTGTTCTGAACATAATAATAAACTCAGAAAAAATAATGAAATTTGCTCGGATGCTAATATGCAAGCACCAGGGGGCTCTAAGAAAAATATAACAATAAAATCTAGCTTCACATTAATTATACCATTTGACACAAGGAACATTGAGCTGCTTATGTCCAATAGCCGAGATTACACACATAATCTGAAATAGTAAAATGCTGCAAATCCATCCTCCTACGAGGACTTTTGACTTCGTTGGGTGCTAAAAAATCCTGCCAGGCATACAGCCGCCCAGAGAGATAGATGAACAGAAATATGAAAAAAATGAAAGTATTTTAGAAGGCAGAGCTGAAAAACCTAACTAACAGCACAAAACTATGCTTATAAAGCAACTTAGCATGTGGAAATTTTATAAGTGATTTGCATTATAATTTTAGAAAGTGTGTGAGATTTTGCATTTTTCTCCCATTAATAATTATTTAAACAAAAACCCTAAATTATGTATTTATTCATTCTGGTAGCATGATCTTAATGAAGAATCACATCCACTGCTTGAGTATATACTACAGAACACTTGATGGGAGCATGATGGGTCAATTTTATCTGCAAGAAACTATTCTTGACTATGCAGACACGAGGACAATTTGAGTGGATGGATCTTTGTTTACTAGTCTTTCTGTGGAAATGAAGCCCCCCATATGCTAGCATAGGGAAGGGATTTTTAGTCAATTGAAATGAAATCAAAATTAGAAATGTTGATGTTGGGTTCCACGTTATTTCAACCCACAGAGGCCTCATGTGATAAAACAGAGGTACCCTGTAAGGGATTTTGTCGTTAGCTTTGCTATGATCTTTATGAAAGCTGATTACCAGGTCTTTTGCCCAAAGGGCCACCCAAAGAACAAAACCAAACTCACTGCCTTGGGATCAATTCTGCCACATAGTGCCACATAGGACAGAGTAGAACTGGCTCACAGGGTTTCTAAGACTAACTTTACTGAAGTAGAGTTCAAACACTCAGCCATTTGGTCAAGCACTCAACTGATGCACCGGCAGAACTTGTGAATCTATGGAAATAAGATCTGCTGATTGATTAGCAAATTACAGATGATGGTAAATATTTGGGGTCTATATCAACACTGAGGAAACCAAGGATTATCTTTACAACAGGTAAACAGTGTTTTTAAATACAGAGCTTGAGTTTATAAATCTAAACACCAGAACATTGGGTATGTTTCATTCATATAATGTATTTCTCAAATTTGAGAAAATCTGAAATTATCAGTAACATATGTATTTGCTAGTAAATAAAGAGCAATTTTCTTCATTGTTATGAACTAGAAATTGGCATATGAGTATAAGTCAAAATATAGTACAACTAGGTTTCCAATTCACTGTGTTTGAATGTGTCTCTGTGATCAGCAAGTGGGTGAAGACAAGCTCTCAGAGCAACACACTTATCAGTAAATTGCTTTCAAAAAAAGGTCCAATCAAAACAGTGGCTTGCAAAGTGATCAGCTGATCCAATAAAAATCCTAAGCAGAAAAATTGACTGATAGAGTTCTAATGACAGTTTTATGGGATCTACAGCAGTCTTCTTGATTGATTTTTTTCAAAGAACAAGGTTATCTCTAGAACTATTATAAAGTAGTCTTTAAGATATGACAAAATAATGATTTATAAATGATCAAGGGTTGATGAGGAGGGGGGAGCTGGGAGGGAGGTGAAAAAATGAGGAGCTGATACCAAGGTAGAAAGCAAATATTTTTGATGATGGCAACAAATGTACAAATGTGCTTGACACAATGGATGTATGTATGGATTGTGATAAGAGTTGTATGAGCCCCCAATAAAATGATTAATTTATTTTTCTTTTAATTAAAAGATCATTTTACACTGGAAAGGCAGGGAATCCAGGACAGATGATCCCTTCAGGAGCAGTGGTGAGAATGGCGATACTGAGAGGGTGGAGGGAAGGTGGGGTAGAAAGGAAGAACCAATTACAAGGATCTACATATAACCTCTTCCCTGGGGGATGTGCAACAGAAAAGTGGGGGAAGGGAGATGATGGGTATGATATGACAAAATAATAATAATTTATGAAGGGTTCATGAGAGAGGGGAGGGCTGGAAGGGAGAGGAAAATGAGGAGCTAATACCAAGAGTTCAAGTAGAAAGCAAATGTTTTGAGAGTGATGAGGGCAACAAATGTACAAATGTGCTTGACACAATGGATTTATGTATGGATTGTGATAAGAGTTGTATGAGCCCCCAATAAAATGATTTTAAAAAATAAAATAAAAGATCATTTTATTGGGGCTCTCACAGCTTTTATCATAATACATATATCAATTGTATCAAGCGTATTTGTACTTATGCTGCCATCGTTATTTTCCAAACACTTACTTTCAATTTGAGCCCTTGGCATCAGCTCTTTATTCCCTCCCTTTACTCTCCCACCTTCGTGACCCCTTGATAAATTATAAATTATTATAATTTTCATATTTTACACTAACTACTGTCTCTCTTCCCCCATGGTTTCTGTTGTTTGTCACCCTGGGGTGGGGTGTTGTTATATGTCAATCATTGTGATCAGCTCACCCTTCCTCCCCTCCTCTCTTCACCTTCCCCCTACACTCCTGGTTTTGCCACTCCAATTCCTGTTCCTGGATTCCATGTGTCATGAGCTCTTATTTCTTATCTGTACCTGTGTACATGCTCCTGTCTAACCCTCATTGAAAGGCAGGATTGGGGTCATGATAGTGGGTGGGAGGAAGCCTCAAGGAACCAGAGAAATATTGTGTGTTCCATCGGTGTTATACTACACCATGGTTGACTCATCCCTTCCTTGTGACCCTTCTGTGAGGGGATGTCTACAGATGGGTTTTGGGTCTCTGTTCCAACCCCTCTCATTCTTAACAATATGAGTTGTTTGTTTGTTTGCTTTGGGTCTTCTGATGCCTCTTACCCGAACCTGTTGACACCTCATGATCGCACAGGCTGGTGTTCTTCTTCCATGTAGGCTGTTGCTTCTTTGCTAGATGGACGCTTGTTTAACTTCAAACCTTTAATATCCCAGATACTATATCCTTTGATAGCCAGGCACCATCTGCTTTCTTCACCACATTTGCTTATTCACCCATTTTGTCTTCAATGATCATGCTGGAAAGGTGAGCATAACAAAATTCCAGGTTGTTAGAACAAAGTGTTCTTACATTGAGGCAGGGCCTGAGCAGAGGCCCCAAGTCCATCCACTACCTCAGTGTATTGCCATATAACTATATGTATGTAGGCCAATAACTCTATTTTTATGAATTAATGTGTTTGCATAAGCATACACCTATGTTTATAACTCTATCCATAGCTTTGCTTCCTAGATCTTTCCTCTGTTTCCTTTTACCATTTTTCTGCCCCACCAACATGCTCATCTATACCTACTGTGCTGATTATACTTACCTCAGGGGACTCGTGTTGTACTTGTCCTTTTGTGAGTGGCTAGCTTTGCTTAGCATAATTTCCTCCAACTCTTCCCGTGAGAGGATGTGCTTCATGCGATCATCAGTGCTTTTTTTATTGATGAATAATACTCCATGGTGTATATATGTTACAGGGTGATTGTGAATTGCACCGCAATGAGGATTGGAGCACAGACAAGTGGTTGTGGTCTATTTCTTATCTATTCTGGGTAAATGCCTAGTAGAGGGATAGATGGGTCGGTCATAGGGTAGCCAATTTCTATTTGTGTTAATTACCACCAGATCACTTTCCACAGAGACTATACATATCGACACAAGCAGCAGTGGAGGAGAGTTCCGATCTTGCCACATTTGCTGCTCTCTGATTTTCTGATTTGAACTATCCTCAAGGGTGTTCGGTGGTATCTCATGGTTGTTTTAATTTGCATTTCCCTAATAGCTGATGATCAGGAGTATTTTCTCATATGTTTACTGGCAGTTCGGGTCTCCTCCTTAATGAAACTTCATTTCAAGTCTCTTTCCCACTTTTTCAGAGGGTTAACTGTTTTTCTCTTTTTGCAGGTTAGGAGGGTATTGTAGGTTTTAGTAATAAGCCCTTTGTCTGTCGTGTCATTGCTAAAAATCCCAGTCTGTGGGTTCTCTTGTTACTCTCTTGCTACAGTCTTTTGACACATACAGGTTTTATCCTTAGTAGATCCCACTTGTCAGTTTAAGGTGCACCCGTATGTGTACCCTTCTCTATTGCCCTTAGCATATGTATACCCTGAGCCAAGGTTCTTAGGTTTGTCCTGATTCCTTTGTTGATGGACCTGATAGTTTTGGATTTTACTTCTAAGTTTGTGATCCACCTTGAGTTTATACTTGCATGGGGTGAGGTTAGGATCATGTTTCATTTTCCTACAGGTGGATAGCCATTGTTTCCAGCATCACTTGTTAAAGAGGGTATCCACCTCTCACTTGATGCTCTTGGGCCCTTGTCAAAGATAAGTTGTTTATAGGCTAATGGTTTTTTTTCTGGGTTTTTTGTTCTTTTCCATTGGTCCAAGTATCTGTCATCATTCCAGTACCACGCTGTTTTCACCACTGTGGCTGTGTAGTAGGTGTTAAAGTCAGGTACAGCGAGCCCTCTGAATTTGTCATTCTTCTTCAGGAGCTCTCTGCTAATTCTAGGCTTCTTCCTTCTCCATATGAAATTGGTCATCAGTTTTTCCAATTCTTTGAAGATGGTTGTTGGTATTTGAATCAAGATAGCAGTAAACTTATATTATGTCTTGGTTAATATTGACATCTTAACTAGATTGAGTTTTCTGACCCATGAGCACGGGATATTCTTCCATTTGTGAAAGTAGCTTTTGGTTTCCTGTAATAAGGTACTGTAGTTTTCCTTGAATACGTCTTTGGGTGTTTTTCTTTTTTGTCAAATATATCCCTAGATATTTCAATTTGTTCTTGGCTGTTGTGAAGGGTACTGCCTTCTTCATCTCCACTTCCATGGTCTTGTTCAAAGTATATAGCAAACCAATAGACTTCTGTTTTTTTATTTTGTATCCTGCCACTCTGACATATTCCTCTATCACTGTCAGCACTACTATTGTGGAGCTTTTGAGATTTTTCACTGTATAGAATCATTAAATCTGCAAATAGCAATAGTTTCACCTCCTCCTCTCCCAGTCAGATTCCTTTAATGCAGTGGTTCTCGACCTGTCTAATACCGTGACCTTTAATGCAGTTCCTCATGTTGTGGTGACCCCAACCATAAAATTATTTTCGTTTCTACTTCATAACTGTAATTTTGCTACTGTTATGAATCATATTGTAAATATCTGATACGCAGGATATATTTTCATTGTTACAAATTGAACATAATTAAAGCATAGTGATTGATCACCAAAATAATATGTAATTATATATTGTGAAATATTTATTTCTAATTACAAATAAATGAAATTTTGGCTTGAAGCATGGTGTCACATGGGTAACAGTCTTCATGCTGGGTACTCATATGTGGGAGTATCTGCATGTCGGCGGACCCTCTTGGAGATGGATAGAGGAGCGATGTCTTGGTTCCTAAGACCATAGGAAATATGTGTTTTCCGATGGTTTTAGGCGACTCCTGTGAAAAAGTCGTTCAACCCCCAAAAGGGGTCGCGGCCCACAGGTTCAGAACCACTACTTTAATGTCTTTCCACTGCCTTATGTTGTTTGCTAGGACTTCCAGCATGATGTTGAATAGAAGTGGGGACAAGGGGTATCCTTGTCTGGGCCCCTTTTTCAGTGGGATTGTTTTTGTCTTTTCTCCATTGACTATGAAGTTGGCTGTTGGATTTTCTTAGAGGCTTGTATTAACTTGAGGAATTTCCTTCCATTCCTATCTTCTTGAATATCTTAGTTAGGAATGGGTGTTGAGTATTATCAAAAGCCTTTCCTGCATCTATCAGTATTGTCTTGTGATTCTTATCCTTTTTCTTATCAATGTGGTTAATAATATGGATGGATTTTCAGGTGTTAAACCATTCCTGCATCCCTGGAATGAATCACACCAGATCATGCTGGATGATATGTTTTACATACCTTTGTATTTAATTGACAAATATTTTGTTAAGGATTTTTGCATCTATGTTCATTAGAGAAATCGGTCAGTAGTTCTCTAATTCTGTGGGAGACCTGCCGTGTTTTGGTAGCAAAGTTATTCTAACTTTGCAGAATGTGTTTGGGATTTTTCCATCTTTTCCTATGCTTGGGAGTAATTTGTGGAGGGTCAGTGTCAGCTCCTCCTTGAGTTCTTAGGGGAATTCTCTTGGGAAGCCATCTAATCTAGGAGTTTTTTCATTGGAAGTTTCTTGATAACTGTATCTATTTCTTCTTTTGCTATGGGTCTTTGAGGTTCTTGACCTCTATCTGGGATAATCTAAGGAGGGCTTATTTTTCCAAGTATTTGTCCATGTCTTCCATGTTGTGGAATTCATTGGAGTACAGACTTTCATAATACTTTGTGGTTATCCTTTCAATCTTGTTGGGTCTGTTGTGATTTCCCCTATTTCATCCCTCATCCTGACTATTAATGTTCGCTTCTTCCTTTTCTTGGTTAAGCTTGTCAGAGGTTTGTTGATTCCGGTGATCCTTTCAAAGAACCAGTTTTTTGCTGCATTGATTGTTTTTTGCATTGCTCTCTTTTCTGAAAGCTCAACAAATGTCTAGCAGGTCCAGTTGCCTAAATTGTAATGTTTAGCACTGTTGGCTCCTTGCTCAGCTTCTTTCCCAGTGATCTGTCTTTCTCTGATAGTGGCGAATTGAAGTCATCTACTATGATTGTCGTATCTGTGATTTCTTTTGTCATCTTTTGAATAGTTTGATGAATTTCATGGGTCTCTCGCTACATGCATGTATACTTATTATGCCCACTGGTTCCTGGGCTATTGATCTTTTGAGCATTATATCCTTTGAGCTCCCCATTTATGGTTTGCACATTGGCATCAAATTTGTCAGAGATTAGGATTGCAACCACTGTTATTCTTAAATTGCTGTTTGACTGATATATTTTCTGCCAGCCTTTTATTCTTAGTCTATTTTTGTCTTCAAGCTTAAGATGTGTCTCTTGCAGGCAACAGATTGATGGGTTATGTTTTCCAAGCCAGGCTGCTAACCTTTGTCTTTTAGTGGGTGAGTTGAGGCCATTGAATTTCGGAGTTATCACCATCTGTGGATTCATTCCTGTCATCTCATACCTTTTGTGTTGGGTGTTTTCTATCTCTTTTCATATGTGTGTTGAGTTTGTGTGTGAGCCTTCATTCTGGCCTTTTCCCTATGAGGCCATGTTATCTTGGTGAGTGTTTTCAGTGCATTGGCTTCTGGGTGGAGTTGGGCTATATGGTGGTCTACTGTTTGTGCTTAGTGGATGTTGATTTTCTGACTATAGTCAGTTGGCAAGGGTTTTCTACAGGGTTGGGTGTCTTATGGTGTAATATTTGAGGTTTTCCTTGTCCGGGAAGACTCTTACATTGCCATATAACTTAATAGACAGTTTGGTAGGGTAGAGGATTCTTGGTATTTTTTTCTTTCAGCTTTTGGTAGATGTTACTCCACTCTCTCCTCCTCTTCATGGTATCTACTGATAGGTCTGAGTGTAGTCTTATCTGAGCACCATTGTATATGACTGCCTTTTTTTCTCTTGCTGCTCTTAAAATGTTCTCTTTTTCGTCCAAGTTGGATAATTCAACTATTATTTGCCTTAGTGAATTCTTCCTAGGGTTTGGTTTAATTGGTGTCCTCTTTTTTTCCTGTATGAGTTTCTGATTCTCATTCATTAAGGTGCAGAAGTTTGTTTCCAGAAATTCCCTTTATAATTTAGCTGGTGACCTCTTTATTGTGTCTTGTTTTGCTACACCAATTATTCAAATATTGTTTCTATTCATAGCATGTCATTGTTCTCAGATTTTCTTCTGCCTCTTTGATTATCTTGTTTGACTGTCTAACCCATTTGTTGAAGTCTACCTGATTGTCCTGGAGATTGCTGGTACACTTTTCTGCCTCTTCTAGTCTTTTGGTGAGGTCAGTGACCTTGTGCTTTACATCTGTTACCTCATCCATTAGTTCTTGTATTTCCCTTTAGAACATGGACTTTCCCTCTCTCATGAACTTCATCTCCTCTATCATGTCCTTATTCTGTGTTGCTTCCCTCATCTCTTGTATTACTCCAAGCAGCATTCTGAAGATTTCTTTTTTTTGGCAGATCCACGTCAGACTCTTGTATGAGCATCCTTAGGTTTAAGACTTCCTCCCCTGTTGTATTTTGTTTTCCTTGTTGAGGGTGTGAAGATATGTTGCAATTTGCATGTCATTTTGGAAGAACGGGGTGCTATGTTTCTGGGAGACTGAGGGACCCTGAGCTCTTTCTCTGTGTGACTGGTAAGGGTATTTCCAAGGACTACTTGTGGCCCACTGTGGTGGTGGTTGAACACTATGTAGGCAAGGTGATGTGGTAACTCAGTGGCTGGTGGCGGCATGGGCCTCAGAGTCTGGGCTGAGGCAGGCGACTCTATGTATGCCATTTCCCACTTGGGATGGGGTTGCTCATGGGCATGGGCATGGTCTGGACTGTTAGGCCACAATTTTCATCCTTTTAAAGATACTCTGTTGACCCCAAACTTGTAGAGTCAGGTTTTGCATTGTGCTGTGGCTATAAGCACTTGATGTCTTTTTTCCATTTTATTATGTTAAAATCCTACATTTTGCTCTGGAGATTAGCATTCTGGCTGCCTTGTTATGATAATGTTATGCTAATGGACACTGTTCTGCTGACTTACCTTCAAAGTTTCGCAAAGGACCACAGCCTGGAATTGAAAGTCTTAAAAAAATTAATTTTCTTTTTATAATGGGATTGTGGGGTGCCCTAGTATCAGGACTCTGCTGTCTGTCCCCCATGGAATGGGGACCAGCTTAGCGGAGTTGGGTAGGGGCTGACTGAATTTGAATTCACCCCCAGCTGCACTCCTGTGTCACTTGTGGCACTATCCAGTGTGCTCTGGGGAACTGAATTCTGTCACAGGTAAATATACCAGCAGCCCTTCAATTGCTGCTAATTATTGTCTATTTATCTATCATTACCCAGGCTGGCAGGAATGGATCTGGGAAGAGGTGGGAAGGGTAGAGCCGATGTAGTCTCTCTGTTCCTGGCTGGGGAAGGGGTTTGCAAAGCCCTAGACTGCAGGCACAGGGTGGATAGCAGCAAAGGGAACTCTGGTGTGAGGTCTTAGCTCTTGAAGGGTCACCTCAAGCCTGGGATTATGACCACTTTGGTACAGCAGCCTGGGGAAATTAATGCTTGCTGTGGGTCTAGAGTGCAGGAAGGGTTGGCAGATGCCATCTTACTGGACCTGGCAACGGGTTGGCAGAGTCCACAGGCAGATGCAGTAAATTTAGAGCATTTCAGTGAATTCTCAAACTGCTTTGTGGGTGAAAATCAAAGAGGAGGTCTGAGCCAGACCCTAGTACACTGAATCTATTTTTAGCACCCTGCCTCCCAGTATTGAGAGCCTTACCCCTTAATTTTCTGGTCTAAGAGCAGAAATACCAGGCAGGTGATTCTACCTGGATGCTATCTTGACTCCTTCTTCTGAAGTAGTCTTAAGAAAATTGAACATGACATGTTTTAGAAAATGACCAGCAAAATTGTAGCACTGAATTTCTTTTTCCATCACCATGCACCTGCTAATTCTTTGATGTTAGTCAGGGTTATCTTATGAGAATTTCTTCAGGAAACCATCTGAGAATTCTAATTTGGCCTGTTCATAATTCTTTTTGTTTCCCCAACTCAAAGAACTTTTAAAAGAAACAAATTTGTATCCCTTGACAATGCCAAAACTGTCATTTTGGGGTGCTATAAATCAAAGAGTGCAGAATTCTTTGGTAAAGGTGGGTTTTTTTTAGGTGATGTGGAGTGACCAGGACTCATAAAGACACCATGTCTGGCACAATGAAACAATACCCAGACCTGGGCCATCCTCAAAGTTGTTACTACGTTTGAGCCCATTGTTGGCAACCATTGTGTCAACCAATCTCTTCCTCCAGGGATTCCCCCTTTTTCTTCTTAGTTCATTAATCCTTCTTTTGCTTCATTCATTTTGGTGTTCTGTAATTAAATGCATTCATGTTTTGGATGCTTATTTTTTGGTGCACTATTCCTTTTAACATTATATAACATCCTTTTAAATCTTATCTAACATTTTATTATTATTATTGATATATAATTTGTCAGATGTAAGAGCCCTGGAGGCACAGTGGTTATGAGTTGGGCTGTGATCTGCAAGGCCAGCAGTTTTAAACCACCAACCACTTCATGGGAGAAATAGGGAATTTTTACTCCCACAAATAGCTGTCTTCTCAGAAACTCACAGGGGCAGGTCTACCTTGTCCTATATGGTCGCTATGAGTAACTCTTGACTTGAAGGCAGTGAGTGAGTGTGTATGTGAATTTGTTTGATAATACTTTAGACATGCCAGTTTTCTCGGGGCTACTATTTGCAAGGTATTGCTTTGTCAAAATTTTATTTTCAATCTATTTTTGTGTTCATACTTAAAATTCATCTTTTGGAGACAACAGCTGTCTGCTCAGTAAATCAGAGATCTGTTGCCAGAGTATAAAAATGAAAGATACACTTCACATCCATGAAAAATGGATGATCACTTTTAGAAGTATTGTTTCAGCATTTCTTCCTATTTTTGAAATAAGTTAGAAATGGTAAAACTGTTTCACTAACGTGTTTAATAACCATTGATTGGGAAATAAGAAATTGTCAGAATAACATCAGATTTGCTGAAAATAGTGATAGGAGTGCATGGTCAGATGTGTGGAATTTTTGAACAGCTGTCAGAATTCTTCCAACCTCATGCTCCTCTCTATATTGGGTTGGGAAACTGAGAACCGATTAGACAGTTTTACTAATGAGGATATACATACCTAACACAGTACAACCTGTAGTAATTTTTATATCGTTTTCTACACATTTATTTTATTTGTTTCATTAAAAAAACCAAGAGCATTTTTATGTTGGGAAATACCAAGAAAGTACAAGTGTTATTCACAAGCTTTTCATCTTGAGAATTTGGAATTATTCGAAATTATTTTATTTTTCACAAATAAAACTGCTAAACTTCAAATATCATTCTTAGTTTACTTTGTAAAGACCCATTGTTATACATATAAATATGCAAAGCTGTATACTTCTTGATTAATTATTTTTATTTGATTTGTAATTAATTTTTTACATGACTAACTCATTTTACTCCATTTGTCTTAAAAAAAACACACACAAAAAGAAAAACAAAGAGGAAAGAGTAATAGTTAAAACAAGCAGATCTTAAAGCCCATCTTATTTAACATTACAAAAGTTGAAATGCTGTGTAAAAACTCTTATTCAATTGCCTAAGTGTAATATTACCCAAAACAAATCCACTGCCGTTGAGTTGATTTTGGCTCATGGTGACCTTATATCGTATGGCAGTTATATGATTTTATGTCAACTTGAAGATGCATGACAATGTAGTGATGGTATCCAACCTCTCAATCAAGTCACAGCCTGATAATGCCTCCTTGGGTGAGTGCCTTCTAATAAGCAGGCTTGGGGGGCATGGGGGTGGTACAGGTACCTTGTAACTTCTGTGTCTTTCTGTGACTTTGCCTTCCTGCTTGCTGAGTGGTTGGTGCCAACCCTCAGAGTTGTTGGTGCCCTGCCATGTTTCTACTGACATTGGATCTATGCGACCTTGTACCCACTGGCCTGTGATCTTCCTGTGTTCTGGGACAGCATTCTGCATCATGAGTATAGGGCTACATTAATCCAAAGAGGGACTTTGGAATAGCATTGGACTTAAGCACGCTATTTGCATTGGGCTGCGATGCCTTCTTAATATATAATTACTTCCTCATACAAAGTTCTTTGTTATACATGGAGTGTCACTGGATTTGTTTATTTAGACAGCTCAGTCTTGCATATATAGGGTTTCTGAGATTGTAAATTTTTAGTCAGCCTCATGTTTATCCTTCAGCACTGCCTGTGGTTTTGAACTGCAAACATTGTCGTTAGCTTCCCAACGCCTACTCAATAGCACTACTGAGCAAATTTAGTAAATTAAAATAAAAATTTGAAGGCATCATACTGATATATTGATTTTTTTAAACTATAAATTCTATGTGTGCATTAGTTATTAGAATATTTCAGATAAACAGCATTATGGCTACATTCTGAATTGTTATCTATTTTTAATATGGACCATTTATATTCATCTGCACCTGTGAGGTTGTCTAGGAGCTAGTAAATTCGTGTATTTTCTTTTTTCTGTATATGCATCCAGATTATATCCTCAACACCAATAATTTGTTATCTTTGCGCCACTAATCATTAGAGTGTTTAATGCCCTGGGTCAAAATTAAGAGCAACTAATATAGCAGGTACAACTTTGAAATGCAGGATAAATTTCAATTCAATGAGATCGGTGAATTGATTACTTTATTTCTCAACCAAAGATACAGAGTAATATAAAATCCTTGATCTGGCTTAGCATGAGAGAAAATTAAAGAATATTTTAAAAAGTTAACCCCATCTTTAAGTTTACATTATCTGGATTCTTTTTAAAATAAATTCACAGAAAGCCTTGGATTTCAGATTTGACTGAATTACCTTAACCACACCACACCTAAATCTAGTGCCACTGAATTGATTTTAACTCATAAGGACCCTGCAGCATGATGCTTTGAGTTGTCCCATTTGGATTTCTGAGACTGTAAATCCTTCAGGAGCAGACAACCTGCACTTTCTCCTGTGGCCCCTGGTGGAGTTGAAGGGCTGATTTTGAGGTCCATAGCGCAAAGTGCCACTAGCACTCCTTAAACATTGAATGATACTATTCTAATGTCACTATTTAAAATATGAAGTTTAGAAAATTTTATTTCAAGGTCAATCTTTTAAAATTTAACCACTTAGTTAACTGACTAATGAATTTGCTCTGCATTTTCCACTTCAAGACCAACTAGTCTGAAGAAGAATATTTCTTGAAGTGTACAGATACCTAAGTAATCATAAATGTAAGTATAATGTTTTCAATAGATAAAGCTATCTATCTGGTATTTGCATTTTCACAACACAAGCCTTTCAACTATTTTGTATGTTTGAAAATTTTAATAAAAATATTAGGAAAAATTAGGCTTGACTTCTTGAAGATTAAATATTATATACTGCAGCACCCAAACTCTTAACAAAATTCTATTTTTAGCATTTTAAAACCCTACTAAGATATGACAAGCTAATATTTATGCATAGTCTTTGTAATGTTTACCATTAACTACATGTTACTCAAAACTCTCCCTATCACAAATGCTTTATATTACCAATTAATAGTTCAATAATGGTGTAGGGGAGCCCTGCTGGCATAGTTGTGAGTTGGGCTGTTAATCTCAAGTCAGTAGTTTATATCCACCAACCATTCCACAGGAGAAACATGAAAGCGCTGCGTCTGGAAAGATTTACAGCCTTCGAAACACAAAGGGGCAGTTCTACTCTGTCCTATAAAGTCACTATGAATTAGAATCAGCTTGATGATATTAGGTTTCAGTGGTGTAGTGTTAAGTGTTGGCCAGCTAACTGTGAGGTTGGTGGTTCAAAATCACTGGTGGTTCCACAGGAAAGAGATAAGCCTGTGAACTTCCATAAGAATTGGCAGTCTCAGAAACCATGTGGAACAGGATTCCCCTATCCAATAAGATCTGTCTGAATAAGAGTCAACTCTACGGCAGTAGGTTTTTAATTTTCAAGCAAGGTGGATTACTTACAAATCAGTGATAAAAGATTTATTTCTCTTTCCCTCATACTTGGTTGCATCCTGGATAATATTTTAGGTGAGTCTTATATTTATGTTCCTTTTTCTATTTAAAATTTTTTGCCATATAGTATTTTAAGTTTAATCAAAAGTCAACTTAGAAAGGCCATTCTGCCTAAGGGATATTTTTCCATTAAGTATTATGACATATTGGTGGCCTTGAGGGATTATTGGTTTTTGAAGAAATATTAACAGCTGGAAATTTGCATTTTAATACAGTTCTCCTCAGCTACTCAAGCAATTTTATTTTTAAGACCTGTGACAGGTTTCAAAGCCTTAGTTCTAATGCAATCTTGTCAAGTAGAGCTAACATAATTTTATTACAAATAAAATAACTAGGTTTCTAATGGCCTCTTTTTTTTTAACCTAAAAATTTAGTTTGGTATATTGGAGAAATCAACACCCATTTTTTTTTATCTGCACTGAAACTAGACATAATAATTGGAACAAATGAAGGAGAACTCTTTTTAGATTTTTACTTTCAAAAATTGAGAAATAAGAAATAGCACATTTAATTAGGTTTCTATAACTGATAGTTAAAAATGAAGTTGATGCAAAGCAACCCTTCACAACAATTGTTTCAGTCTATCTAGGTGGTTTTCTCTGGGGGAAATGATTCCTTGGGTAGTAGAAGAAAATTTGTGAAATGAGAACAGAATATATCATCTTGGATACCTGTATTAGATATACACTCTGATTTGCTATTGAAACTAATTGGGGATTTTGAGCCAAGATCCAGTAACTAATCACCACTTCAAATGGTGGCCCTTTTCAGTGATTTCAGTGAAGTCAATTGGAAGGCAGCATCAACAACCTCAAATGGAGTTTTCTTCTAAAATGACCAGTAGAGAAATACCTTAAGATAGTGCAATGAAGAACACCAACTTCACTTCTTAAATTGTTTTAAAGCTTGAAATGAAAACCAAATTGGTTGGTCAAATCTAGACATCTGAAAGGCCAAAGCATGGAAAATTGCTCATTTGTAAGTGACCAAATCAAATCACCATGGTTTAAGGGTTGAATCACTGTCCTATATATGCAGTTATATTCTGGAAAGATAAAAGACCAGAGAAGGAAAAGGAAGAAAGGGGAGAAGGCTGTAGTGTGCAGTTTTTATAATATCACACCATCGCGATCACAATGATAAATGTGTCAATGAACTTCACTTTTGTACCTATTGTCCTCTTTGTGGTATAGTAGTTATGTGCTGGGCTTCTCTAACTGCAAGATCAGCAGTTTAAAACCACCAACTGATCTGAGGGAGAAAGATGGAAATTCCTCCTCTCATACAAGGTTACAGTCTTGGAATCTCACAGGATCTGTTCTGCTCTGTCCCACTGGGGCCCCAGGAGTCGGAATGACTCGATGGCAGTGCTAATGAGTATTGTTGTTACGTGTCATTGAGTTGCTTCCAGTTCACAAACACCGGATCCGAAGCAGAATGAAACAATATCCCTCCCTTTTGGGTGACTGTTTTCTCCATCATTGCTATATTTGAGGAAGCTGCTATATTTAAAGCCATTGTTACAGTCACCGAGTCAATTCCACTCATAGAGGGGTTTCTTCTTTATAACTGACACTTTACATGACCACACATGTGCCCTTCCCTGTCTTTCTCTACGGATGTATCTGTTTGGTTAGAATTTCCTAAGTATTTTCAGGTGACATTTATGATAGTTAAAAATAATTTCTGCATTTAGTTGGTTCACTTTTCTTTGAAATGAACACAAACGTGGATCTTTCAGAGTTGGTTTGTCAGGTAGCTGCCTTCAACATTTCTTCACATAGATCAATGGGTGTGATCAGTGTTGGATCAGCTTGTTGAAGCATTTCACTTGGGTTTCCCTCATGCTTCACTAATTCCTCGGTGTAGCTAGGACTTACTTCAGTACCTTTGTTTTTATCATATGCTCTCTTGAAATAGTTGAATGTCTTTTCTCCATTGATGACTACATTAGCTGTTGGTTTTTCACATATGGCTTGTAATATATTGATGCATTTCCGTTCCATTCCTAACTCCTTGCATGTCTTAAACAGGAATGGTTGTTGGATATTGTTGCATGCTTTTTCTGTGTCTATAGATATTATTATGTGGTTCTTCTCTTTTTTCATGTTAAAGAGGTGAATAATGTTGATGGACTTTTGGGTATTGAACAATCCTGCATCCTGGAGTGAATCCCATTTGGTCATAATGAATTACTCATTTTATATACTTTTGTACTCTATTGGTCAATATGTTGTTAAGGATTTTTGCACCCATGTTCATTAGAGATATTGGTCTTAGTTCTCAGTACTTGTGGGATCCTTGCCCACTTTAGGTATTAGTGTTATACTAGTTTCATAGAAGGAGTTTGTGAGTTTGTTGTCCTTTTCTATGTTCTGAAAGAGTTTTTGTAGGATTGGTGTCAGTTCTTCCCTGAATACTTGGTAGAATTCTCCTGTGAGGTCATCTGGCCCAGGGTTTTTTTTTTAGTTGGTAGTTCCTTGATAACCTTCTATAATTATTCTATTGCTATGGATATTTTGAGGTTCTTGATGTTCATCTGGGCTAATATAGGGAGATGTTTTTATATGTAGTTGTCAATGTCTTCCAAGTTTTGGAATTCATTGGAGTACAGGACTTCATAGTACTGTGTAATTAGCTCTTAATTTCATTAGGGTCCTTTATAATGCCCCCTGTTGATCCCTCATCCTAGCTATTGATGTTTGTTCCTTCCATTCTTTGGTTAGGTTTGCCAATGGTCTATCTATTCTAGTAATCCATTCAAAGGACCAGCTTTATGCTGCCTCCCCCCACCCGACCCCACATTATCTTCTTTGTTTCACACCTATTTGTCTCTGTCTTGATTTTTATTATTTCTTTTCTTTTATTATTAGTAGAATTATTCTGTTGACTCTGCTCTAATTGCTGGAGGCTTTGTGACAGCTTATCAACCATAAGTCTCTCTTCCTTCTTTATGTGTATATTTATTGCTATCAAGCTTCCTCTGATAACTGCTTTTTCTGTGTCTCAAAGGTTGTGGTATGATGTACTCTCATTTTCGTTGGTTTATAAAAACTTCCTAATTTCATCTCTGATCTGGGCTAGTACCTATTCATTTTGTTGTAGGGAATTATGCATCCTCCAATTATGTGCCCTTGTTTTCTAACTGTACTTTTGTTGATTTCTAGCCTTATTGCATAGTTTTCTGAGAAAGAAATCTGAGTGATCTCTATGTGTTGAATTTACTCAGGCTCGATGGAAATGTTCCCAGTCAAAAAGGGGACCAAACTAGCCTGCCTTTTGTCCACTCTTTTATTTAATATCATACTGGAAGTCCTAGCTAGCAACATAAGGCAAAGGAAAGACATTAAAGGAATTCATTTGGGGAAATAAGTGATAAAACTATGGTTATTTGCAGATGATATGATTTTATATATTGTAAACCTCAAAAGTTCCACAAGAGGAGTGCTGGAAGTGAGCGAGGGATTTGGCCGCATGGCAGGATACAAGATCAACAAACAAAAGTCTATTGGATTTCTGTATACATCAGATGAGACCACAGAAGAGGAGTTCAAAAAGGTAGCACCCTTCACAATAGCCAAGCACAAATTGAAATATCTAGGGATATATCTAACCAAAGAGAGAGAGTTGTATGAGAAAAATCATAGAACACTATTACAAGAAACTAAAAGTGACTTCATGGATGGAAGAATATCCCATGTCATTATTGGTTCGGAAGACTAAATATAATAACGGTGTCAATCCTACCCAAGTAGTGATATAAATTTAGTGCTATCTCAATACAAATATCAACATCTTTTTTTTTAAGAATTGTAAGAATTGATTACCATCTTTATGTGAAGGAAGAAGCCCAGAATTAGCAGAGAACTCCTCAAGAAGGAGTACAAAGTCGGAGGGCTTGCTTTACCTGACTTTAGCACCTATTATACAGCCACAATGGTCAAAATAGCATGGTACTGGTGTAACGATGGGTACTCAGACCAATGGAAAAGAACAGGGAATCCAGAAATATAAACATCAGCATATAGACAACTGACCTTTGATAAGGGCCCAGAACATATCAAATGGGAAGCAGATGACTTCTTCAAGTGCTGCTGGAAGAAAAAATGGATATCTACCTGAGGAAAAATGAGCAAGATCCTCACCTCACTCCATGGACAAAAATAAAGTTGGGATGGATCACAGACAAGATTAACAATCAGGTAAAACCCCAAACTATTAGGGCCATCAATGAGGGAAGTGGGACAAACCTAAGAACTTTGATACAGGTAATACATAGGCTATCAGGAATAGGGAAGGACACAAACCCAGAGTAAGCACAAATTGACAAGTGGGATATACTGGAAAAGTGGATGTGTTAGTCTGGGTAGACTAGAAAAACAAATCCATGGACACACATATATGTCTAAGAAAGAGATTTATATACAAGAGTAATTGAACATTGAGAAAACATCAAAGCCCAGTCCAGACCAAGTCCATAAGTCCGAAATTAGCCCATATGTCTGTTACCAATCTATAAAGTCCTCTTCAGACTCAAGAAACACATGCAATGACACCAAATGTAGAAGATTACAGGCCAGTGGGCAGAAAGTCTTTGGATCCAGTGGCATTGGAAATATCTCAGCACTAGCAGGGGTCCCTGCATTGGAAACCTCTCAGCGCTATCAGGGTTCTCTGTATCAGGGTGGGTCCATGTGTCTTGTCAGCTGCTATGTCTCCCAGTGATACCAGGAGGGCAGGGGGAAGGATGAGAGGGAGGAATGGGGAGAAAAGGGGACCTAATCACAAGGTTGGATATACCCCCACCAGGGGGGTGGGGGGATGGGACGAATAATAGAAATGTGAGTGAAGGGAGACAAAGAATGATGTAAGATAGTAAATAACAATAATAACATATAATTGTTCAGGGATTCACAAGGGTGGGAGGGTGAGGGAAGAGGGGACAAAAGAGGAGCTGATACCAAGGGCTCAAGTAGAAAGAAAAATGTTTTGGAAATGATGATGGCAACATATGTACAAGTGTGTTCATTATAATTGAATTATGGATTGTTATAAGATCTATAAGAGCCCCCCAATGAAATGATTAATCTTAAAAAAGCAGAAAGAGTTGAATGTCCACCAGCTCTTTATTGTAGAGTGTCTCTTTGTATCATCTTCTTTTGATGCTTCTTGGATCATCCAATATTTAATCTGTGGATTCCTTCACTATTGCTACTTGGGGTTTGCATTTTTTCATCCATTCTGTTGATATGTGCCAAGTATATTCTTCCTTTTTGGCTTTTTAATTCCAAATCTTTGCACATTTCTACTCTATTTTGCTTGCTCAGGTAACCCGGGCATTTTCTGTTCCACTCTTCATTATTTCTTTCATTTGCTTTAGCTACATTGCATTTAAAAGCAAGTTTCAGAGTCTTTTATGAAATCCATTCTATTCCTTTATTTATTTCCCATCTTTTTAAATGACCTTTTGCTTTCTTTCTTTGTTTTGGTTGAATCATCAAGTAATGCATTATGCATTTCTTCTTCTTCTTCTTCTGCTTCTTCCTCTTTCTCTTCTTTTAAAGTCATGTTATTGGGGGCTCTATACAGCTCTTATCACAATCCATACATACATCCATGGTGTCAAGCACATTTGTACATTTGTTGCCCTCATCATTTTCAAAACATTTTCTTTCTACTTGAACCCTTGGTGTCTGGCCCTCATTTTTTCACTTCAGTCCCCCTTTTTCTTTCTTCATGGATGATATTCTTGATGTTATCCTCCAACACATCAGTTCTTCTGTCATTAGAGTTCAATGCCACAAATCTGCTCTTAAAATGTTCTCCAAATTCAGGTAGAATATAGTTAAGGTTCCATTTTGACTCTTGTGGACTTGTTTTATAATTTTGTTCAACTTCAATCTGAACTTTCATATGCATAATGGATGGTCTGTCCCACAGTCTGCTCCTCATATTATTTTCAGTGATGACATTGAGCATCTCCATTGTAAATTCTAAGAGATATGGTCAATTTACTATCACTGTCTCTTACTTTGTTGTACTGTGGTGGTTTGTGTGGTGCTTGAGATACTGGAAACTATGTCAGTGGCATTTCAAATATGAAGTACTGTGTGATATTTTGTTTTGTTGTACATAGGATCTCTATGAGTGGAAATTGACATGCTGGCACCTAACAACAACATAGTTAATTTGATTACTGTATAGTCTCTTTGTAGAAGTCCACATGATTTGATTTGTCACTATGTTGTGAGAAAAGATATTTGCAATCAAGAGTCATTAATCCGGCAAAATTCTGTCACGTGATCTCTAGCTTTCCTTTTATCACCATGATCATATTTTCCCACTGCAGATCCTTCTTCTTTGTCTCCAATTATCACTTGAAAATTGATAATAATTGTCAACATAGCAAGATTGTATATTTGATCAGTTTCAGATGAAAAAGTTAGTAGAATTCTTCCATTTTTTATCACCAGTTTTAGTGGTTGGCACATAAAGTTGGATAGTAGCTTACTAACTGCACTCCTTGTAGGTGTATAAATATTATTTTGTCACAGATAGTGTATTAGTCTAGTTACTTTGGAGAAACAAATCCACAGCAACTCATGTATAAGAGAGTTTTATGTAAAGAAAGTGTGCATCACGAAAACATCCCAACCCAATGCTGCCCAAACCCACAAGTCCAACATTAACCCATTAACCCAACACCAGGCCACAAAGCCCTCCACCTCACAAAACAGAGGCATTGACACTGACTGCAGGAGGAAAGCTGAGTCAGTGACGAATAAGCCTCTCAGCACTGGCAAGGGTCTCCACCTGGCTGCTCCAGCACCCAGGGCTGCATCGGGATAGGTCCATGTGGCTTCTCCTTGGGGATGTCTTGTAGGAAGTCAACCTTGCAAGCTGAAGCAGGGAACTGCTAAGGCAGCTGCACCCGATGCAACCATCACAAAACAAGAGACCCGAGAACTAGAAAGGTGAGGCTCACCACCCATTTATCCCTCTGCTTTTTCATTAGCCCCACATGTGATTATTGGCCAGGATGGCATAATTAACTAACTCAGATAGCATTGTGCTTCAAGATATATTTTGAAATATTATTTTTCATTATGAATGTATCATCATTATTCTTGAATTTGTCACTAGCGCTATAGTAAACCATATTATTCTTGGGCTCAGAATGGTCCGTACCAGTTCATTTCAGCTTACAGATACCGAGGATATCTATCTTTATATGTTCCATTTAATTTTTGATAGTTTTCTTCGGTCCATATTTTGAATATTCCACAGTCCAATTGTTAATGAATGCTTGCAACTGTGTTTCTTCTTTGTTTATTTGGAGAAATGCCCTACCAGCAAATGAAGGTTCTGGAAGCTCTGCCCCACCTAGGTCATCAAGGTCAACCCGACTTAGTGGAGGCAGCTCTATGCCTGTCCTAGTTTGAGTGCCTTGGTACCCTAGGGACTCATCATCCACCATTATATCAGACAATATTCTGCTTCAGTGCATATGTTCTTCAATGACTGCGGTTTTTTCAGAAGTACAGCGCCAGGCCTTTCTTCCCAGTCTGTCTTAGTTATGTGCTCTGCTGAGCCTGTCCACCATGTGCGACCCTGTGCAGTTGAAATAAAAATAGCATAGTTTCCAGAATCATAGCAATAGGAAGGGCACCAAAATATGACAAACTGACAGATCAGCGGTGGACACACCTACAAGAGTATCACATCCTAACAGCGCAGTTTTAAAGTTTACCTGTGTTTAGTTGTTTCCTATAATATTTTAAATTCTGTTAAGGTAGGAAAATTATATAAATATATGTCATCCTTAGTCAAAAGAGGCTTCACATTTTCAGGAATATTCATTTTCTTTAGTTTTGTGTGTATTTAATTTGTATTTATATTCAGACCATAATCTCATAGATAGGCATAGTTTCTGATCTATTTTTGCTAAGTATATTAAAGAGCAGCAGAACAAACAGCTAGAATCATACTCAATAGCACTAATTCAAAAATATCACACTTTCCTACATATAGAGAAATAAATACATTCTCTGAATAATTCAAGCCAGAGTGGATGTTCCGTCCTTGCTACATAAATAGATAGGGAGTGCAGGTTAACATTAGAGTAACATTGTGCTGCTAACCACAAGTCAGCAGTTCAAACCCGCCATCCACTTTGCTGGAGAAAGATGAGGTGTAAATAAGCTGGAGTCAACCTGATGGCATTTTGTTTGGTTTGGTTTGGGATCACCTGTATTTTGGTGTGATGGTCTTGCAAGTGAAGTCTGCTGATGATGGAAATTTTATGACGAGTGGCAAATAAAAGCTAAAACCAATCTAAAACAAAACTTGCTTGTGGGATATTTCTCATAATACCTAACTTTCAGAAAAGCACAAAAACTATGGTTTTGCTTTGTACTGAGACTTACAGATCTCGGCACTAAATTTTGGTATATTAGGACAAGCATGTACCTAGGAATTAGATATAAGTAGGTTTACATCCTGTTTCTATTCTCATAGCTGTGTGACATGAATAAGTGATTTAATTTCTGAATCTCACCTTTCTCATCTCTAAGATGTGACTCTCCTGCTTTTCCCTCAAGGGGAAGAACAAGATAAGGGATTGAGCAAGATAATAAAGGTATCACATTTTACAATTTGGCATAGAAAATATCTAAGTAAATATTGGTTGCACATCTCCCTTTGCTTCCAGCACATCTTCCTTTGCCCCCTTTTCATTTTTATTTTTTTCCCATTTCCTCAAAGGCAAAGGGCTTTTGCACTGTCTTGATTTACTTGTTAAAACACCAAGGCAAAAGATCTGAGTCTCTGCATGTTAAGTAATGAATTGTTTGATCCAAAGAAATTTCAGGAATATGAAAAACCAGAACTCAAACTGTTCTTTTCAATTTAAAGGCCTACAACTGTCCTACCTGCTGCCTGCCCCAAACTAAAGGCATATTTTTTTAACCCCAAACTCATTGCTTTTGAGTGGATTCTGATTCATAGTAAACTTATAGGACAGAGTGGAACTGATCCAAGACTGTCAGCTTATGAGACTAAATTGGAATGTCTTCTATCAAGCCTCTTGTGTGTTTCAATAACTGACAAGCTTTTAAGCCACAGTGCCCATAAGGCTTTGTAAAGCCATTAAAAAAGAACCTCACTGCCATGAAGTTGATTCTGACTCATAGGGAACCTATGTGGTAGTTATATAATTTCATGTCAACTTGATAAATAAGTCTAGGAATGGAGTCTAGCTTGTCAATCAGGTCACAGCCTACTGACGTCTTCTTGCGGGTGTGACATTCTCATGAGGATTTCAGGAACTTCCTCTCTCTTGATTCTGCCATCAGAAGAGGCAGACCTCTCTCTCCCTCTCTCACTCTCTTTCTCTGCTTTCACCTTCCTGTTGACATGCCATGTGGCGCCCTGTTGAGGAGCCACACTTGGAGATCTGGAGGAGCCACTTGGAGACCCGCACTGGTGATGTGATGCTTCCACCACCACTGGATCCATACAACTTTTCACCCATCGGCCTGAGAGCTGCCTGCAGTTGGCATGATTGCATGTACTCCATGAGTCTGAAGAGGAATTTATGGACAGGTATTGGCCATGTGGGCTACTAGCAGACTTGATGGACATGATCTGTCCTAGGCTGGAATGTCATCTTAATATACAATTGCTCTTTGATGTAAATCTCTCTTATCCAAATATGAGTGTCTCTGGATTTGTTTCTCTAGTCAACCCAGCCTGACACGCCCTATGACCTACGGCTCCTGGGACTGTAGACTTTGATGGGAGCAGATGCCCTCAGCTTTCTTGTGAGAAGTCACTGTTCTCACAGTTAGCAGAGCTAGTGTTTAGCAGCCCAACCACTAACCCACACCACCTCCGGGGCCTCGCTCTTCAAGCCATACTAGTATATAATTTCACATCCATCAATGGGCTGCTGACAAATTTTCTTTATTTGTTGCTTTCTCTCATTTGTTTCTCTGTTGTTAATCTTTGGGGAAGGATTCAGGA
Source organism: Echinops telfairi (assembly GCF_000313985.2). NCBI lineage: Eukaryota > Metazoa > Chordata > Mammalia > Afrosoricida > Tenrecidae > Echinops > Echinops telfairi. The sequence goes on from NW_022103920.1 coordinate 65,653,201, forward strand.
GTCCTGATATGCTGGCTCAGCATTTTATAAAAGCAACAACAAGAAAAAAGAACCCATTAGGTCTATTTATGTTAAGAACTATATGCTGGATATTCATCCAAAACAAAACAGAAAAGACACTTGCTCTGTTGAAGTTTGCATTTCAGTGGAGAGAAAGCATTAAACAAGTGCAAGCACAAATAAATATATGAGTATAACTCTGCTGAAGAAAAGAACTTAGAACTTGAGTGATGTGTTGAGAATTCCCGGGTACACAGGAGCTATCTAGATCAATAATGATTTTTGCCAGCAGGCTTGAGAAGACTGTATCAGAACATTCCAGAAAGAGGGAAAAAGCATGGCTAGTGAAGACCAGTGAAGATTTTGCTTTTCCAAGCACTAGAGTGACGCCCACCGAGGCTAAAGCACACAGCCAGGTGGTGATGAGAATACTGACTGCAGTGTCCTTTCATTACTTGGCTTCAGTACCTAGACTGGCCTCTGAACTAGAAATGGCTCCCATACTTATTTGTTAATTATGTCAGTTTATGTGCATATTGTGATCTTCTAATAGGTAGTTGCGATGTTCTAAAATTTTATCATGCTGTTGGTGAAGACTATGGAAGAACTGTAGGGCTGCCAGAAAGAGAGACAGCTTTTTCTGGGAAGGAGTGCGTCTAGAAGGCGCCTTGAAGAGAGGGTGGTGAGGCTTCTCCTCACACACTTTGCACACGTTGTCAGGAGAGACCTGTTCCTAGAAAACAATATCATACTTGGTAAAGCAGAGGGTCAACCCAAAAGAGGAAGACCCTCAAGTAGATGGATTGACGGTCACTGAAACAATGGATTCAAGCCTGACAATTGTGATGAGGCAAGCGCAGGACTGTGCGGTGTGATGCTGTGCTATACAACTTTGAAACTGATCCAGACATCTCACAACAGCCACAGCAGACCTTTAGCAACCTTATATTACAGATTGTACTATTAGTGCCAAGACCTAGCTCCTTCAGTTATTTAAAGATAATTTTGAGCTCTTTCAATACATCTTAAGATTTTTGATTTTGTAATTTTTGAATGTATGAATCTATGTTGAGAAATGATCTCCTTCAGCATTAGTGTTTGGGCACGTTTCTTACCCATGTGCATAGTGTAAAAGTCTAGCTTATTGCTCTTGTGCACAGTGTAGAAGTTTCAACACAATTTTTAAGAGTTATAAATGGCTTTAAATACAAAAACACTCATATAATGTTTGATACATACTAAGATACATATAGCACAACCTTGTACTCTTGACCAGTAATGCCACTAGGTTTGGCATCAGGAAGAGTTGGGTTTAGTCTCTGGTTTTCTGGTAATTAGCTATATGAGACTTTGGAACTTACGTCACTATTCCTGAGTCTTAACATTCTTACCCATTGTAGGACAGCAAATTATTTCACCTGGCCCTTCTAGGCACAGTCACTAACTCCCACCAAATGACCTTTTCCTGACGGGTATTTGTAAGAGAAAATAGGTGAAGAAACTGATAAGATTTAGCTGAAATTGCCTGTTAGTCGCATTACTTGTGATTGCCATGACCAGGTATAAAATGAACCTTTTCAGAACAGGTGATCTCCCTACCATCCAGGAGTGGAGTGCATTCTATGGATTGCAAGGTCCCTGTATTGTGAACCTCCTTGATCTGGGAGACGGCTTTGACGAGAGAAGGGATGAAGGAGCAGCAGCAGCAGCGAGAGCAGTAGCACATCACAGGAGCAAGAGCATAAGACAAAGCAATGGATTACCAGTCCACAGAAAAAGCTCGGTGCTTTGGGGCAGTGTTTGTGGAATGGGGTGCCTCTGGGCACTTAATTAGGGGAACTGGATTTGCTGATCCACAGAATGAGAATTGAGTGCCTTTGGGTTGAAGCTTATGGTGGAGTGGCATGCCCTTTGGCCTCTAATCAGAAACTCAGAAGGAGCTTTGTCACATTTCTGACTGAACAACTATGTCCCTAGCTTTTCTTACCTGCATTGTAATCTGCTAAGATAATAAACTCCATAATCATGAGGATTATCTGTGAAGTATGTGTGGTCATTGCAATCAATGAACCAGGCAATAAAATTAGAGACACAGAGATGAACATTTAAATTGTCCTGTGTAAGTCAGAACATCTAGTACATAAACCTGTGCACAGTAGATATTTTATAAAATATTTAATAAATATAATTAGAGACATGTCAAAAACAACTGGAAAAGAAGAGCTCAGAGAAAGTCCCTGCAGATGTGAAAAGTTCACCCTCCAGAATCTTTACCAGGCAGATGTGTGAGTGAAGCCCCAACAGTCTCCCTGTGATCAGAGGTGGTACGGATGGGGCACCAAGGTGCTGTCCTTGGGCACATCACCCTAGACACACAGAGAAATAGAGAAAGAAGAATAGTCTACAAATATCAGAAAGTGACATAGTTTATGAATAAACAGTGAATTGAGAATAAGTGGCGCCAAAATCTTCAAATCTGCGTAAGGCTCCAAGGATAGTTTATCTATCTATCTATCTATCTATCTATCTATCTATCTATCTATCTATCTATCTATCTATCTGTCTAATATGTAAGTGTTGCATGTTGAATATATATATATGTATATGTATGTATATATATGTAACGAAAACTCTGGTTATCCAACACGCATTCGACCTGAAAATGTAAACTCTCTGGGTTATCAAAAATTTGAGTTTAGTGGAGTACAGGAAGTATTTCATTTATGGTCTTAGCAGGATGGGGCATTTTATGTTCAAGTGAGCCAAGGAACAGGAAACAATCTTTCTGCCTCTTTACGGAGGTCAAGAAGGCTCTCAGAGAAGGTGATGGGTTAGCCATATTAGATGAGTTGTTGTCAGAGAGACGGCCAAGAAGTCATTCTTGAGATACCTGACAAACTCTACCTCAACTGCAATTATTTATCCAGCTAAAGCTATTTAATATCTAAGTTCATATGGGACAGTTAAGCATTTGCAAAACATACTTGAGATCTTTGGACTAAACCTCACTTATAAGGGCAAAAGATGCCATTATAAACTTATTGCATGCTTCATATATGTATATATTCTTATAACTAGATTTTACATGTCTTAAAACCAAAACATTTAAGAAACTGTTCTTTATTTTTGTGAAAAATGACCTTTCTGTTAATTGAGATCAAAGGGAAAGTTCTGTCTTATGCTTTCTTGTTTCCTTTCTGAAATTTTAAATAAAAAAGAAAGAGACAGAGACAGAGAAAATTAGCATCAAAGTACTAGCCCTTTTAAATTTGATTGGAAGAGCAATGCTATTTTGTGCTAAACTTTCTATAAAGTAAATGTAAGGTCTTGTTAGAGGACTGAAAAGCAAGAATGTTATCTTGAAGACTAAGGTGCTCCCAAGCCACAGCATTTTCCATTGCCTTGTATGCATGTGCGAGTGTTGATCATCGAATAAGAAAGACCCAGGGATTGATGCACTTGAATTGCAGTGCTGGAGAAGAATATTAAAAGTACCATGGACATGTAGTGCTGGAGAAGAATATTAAAAGTTACATGAAAGGACAAACTGACCTGTTTGGAAGAAGTACTGACAGATTGCTCCTTAGAGGCAAGGATGGCAAGACCTACTTTGGGGCATCTTAGCAGGAGAGACCAGTCCCTGGAGAAGGACATCCTGGTTGGTAAAGTGGAGGGCCAGTGAAAAAGATGGTGGCTCGCAAATAGATGGACTGACACCATGACCACAACAATAGGGTCAGGCAAAGGAACAATTGAACACAGATCATACAGTGTTTTGATCTGTTGTACATACCCTGTTTCCCCGAAAGTAAGACATCCCCCGAAAATAAGACCTACTTACAGTTTTGCCTCTTGCTGAAACATAAGGCACCCCCCCAAAATAAGACCTCCCCAAAAATAAGGCCCCCCGAAGCTACCCTAACTCTGGACTCTGGACAGTAGCGGCGGGTGCTGCCGCACAGCTCACTGTTGGCCGCAATGCAGTCGGAGCAGACAGGAAGTGTGAGTAAATGTACCATAGATTATGAGTAAATGTACCATAGATTGTTGTACATGGAAATAATGATAGTAACAAGAAATTCTTGATACTGTAGGATTCACAGTTTGTCTGGTTATGTTGGTTTGTGATGATAACTATTACCATACCATATATAAGTAATAAATTTCCTTTTTTTGTTGTTCAACAATAAATGTGTACCGCATTCTTCTTCATGGAAAAATAAGACATCCCCTGAAAATAATACCTAGTGCACCTTTGGAAGCAAAAATTAATATAAGACCCTGTCTTATTTTTGGAGAAACAGGTTAGATCACTGTGGGTTGTAACTGACTCAATGGCACCTATCAAGAACAGCAACAACATGAATTCATCGAGGTAGGTGAATCATTGATTCATTACTTATTGATGACCATTACCCACCTTAGTGGATGAATGGGAATGAACCTGAGACCTCGGATACAGTTTGTGTGGGAAGTAAAAACAAAATATTAAATTCATAATATAACCTTTACATTTTGCCCTGAGATCCAAGAATTCAGAGGTATTAACTAGCCATCTTCATGCTGCGTCTGGGTATCCCTTAGGGAAAGTAAAGACTTTTCAGATTTCAATATATATGCCACTCTTCGATGGATGTGCAGTTGTGACTTGAAAGTTGAATTTGGACTGTTTCTGTGTCCTACCTGATTTCCTTTGCTTTATTTCCATTTTACCTCTCAACTATTTTGTAAGATAAGTTTTAGACTCACTTTCTAAATAGGTACACTGGGTTTTAGGAATAAAGGGGAAGTGGCTGGTGTGCACTGCTCTGGGGAGTGGCTGGTGTGCACTGCTCTGGGGAGTGGCTGGTGTGCACTGCTCTGGGGAGTGGCCGGTGTGCACTGCTCTGGGGAGTGGCTGGCACTACTCGAGTGATGAAAGAACATCATAGCCCTCCTCTCACGATGCTCATCTTTTATTATTGTCTTGTGTAAACTGTGTTTGAAATTTTACACAACAACAAAAATGCTGTGGAAGACATGAGTCCATGCTGGATAGGGTGGTCAGAAAACCCATCTCTTTGAAGGGATATTTGAGTTGGGAACTGATTGATGATGAGCGTCAGCCAAGGGAAGACCTGGACAGGAATTTGTATAAGAAGTTTATTTCAGTTTCATTTTTTACCAAATAGATCCTGGCATTTAAAAAAAGGACACAGTTTAAGGTCTCCATAGCATATAACTGTTTTTGAATGACGATGAAGGCACTTCTTATTTTTTAAAATGAATTTATAGCGTTATTGCTGATATACACGCTCTTTAGTATTCAAGAGTGTCCTTGCAACTCTGGCAATAATTCTAAGGGTAAGGTTAGGACCAGGCTGTGCTTTCTTTCTTTAAAATAATCTTATATTCCCTGGCAGCTGTAATACACCATGAATATTAAATTAAAACCAATTGCACACTTACTTATCCTACTCTAGGGATAAAAAGCATAAGCTAACTTAGAATTAACTTCCACTTTAAAAACATGACTTCATTTCAAAGGCTCAGGGTGCTTTCTGAGAGACTTTGATATCCTCGTGTATCTTCATTAGAAGTCGTGTGTGGCTAGCTTTGGTAGGAGAAAAAAAAAGAACAGTATTTAAATGTATGTCAAGCTGAGGAGATCAACTCAGCTATTGTTCTAGTTCCTCTGGCACTTTCAGAGGGTGTAGCAAATAGCAACTGGACCTTTTCTGATCTGTGCGTGTCGGCTTCCCTCCCACTGACTAAGCTGTATGTTCTCGAGTTGAGAAAATCTCAACATTCTCTAACTGATGATCCCTTTAAAGACTGTCCACTCATTGGAGACAGGGCATGGTACCCCAACAGGCTAGACTGGAAAACACAAGTTTTTCTTGCTTGGTATATTTTAATTTGTTCTTCGTCAGTGGATTGATGTTGTTGCTGT
>NW_022103920.1:65660743-65666794 GCF_000313985.2 Echinops telfairi
ATTAATGGTCATTGTAAAAACCTGGAGAGAACAGAAATTAAAAAAAAAAAAAAAAAGACTGTCCACTCTACTAGAATTGACACACGATGCTGCAGAAGAGCCAAGTGTTCGAACAAGTACGAACCCAGGACTTTGTTGAATGATGAAGGACCAGAGACTGGGGGCTGCCCCTGGGAATAACCGACCTGTCTTTAAGCTTTGTGTAAGGATCTCTGGTGTTAAGTCTCATTAAGACCTGGGCAGCAAAGTGCAAGGTCTGTAGTTCTAAAGCACCAGTTGCTTCTGTTTTTATGAAAAGTTACAGTCTGAAATTCGCAGAAGTAGTTCTCCCCTGCCTCTAGGGCTGCTGTGAATTGGCAACAACTTATGGCAGTTAGTTTGGGCTGGGTGTTTTAGCTTTGTGCACAGAGGAATGGGTTCCTGGTCAACATGGTACAATGCTATTTACAATGTGGTCTATGATGGTGTAGACACTACAGTTCAAACCCTGGGGAAAGTAAATTGAAAGGAAGAGTCGTTCTACCAAGACTGAGAGAGAGGATAGTCAAGCCCCACAACATGAAGAACTTAATTTTATGATTTGGTTGGTCAGAGTGGGTATTCGAGATGGATATTATAAATGTATCTGATTATAAATCACAGACAAATGCATGGCACTTGGGCTATGGAATTATTGGTATTATCTAGGAATAAAGCCTGAAAATTGTATACTACTTCTAAAGGAAAGGATCAGGTATAAAGTCCGAGATGCAGAAGACTAGGTCTCATGAGTGACCAGGCAAGGAGTGGGGCAAGCAGTAAGAGGTTAATTGTGTTTTATGAAACTGAGAGAGCAGGAAGATTAGGAGTGAAAACCCCATTTGACTTGAAAAATTAAATTTATTAAGGAACTTTAATTAAACTGTTCTGGAGCACTGTTGGGTGCAAAACTGTGTCTTCAAGTAGCCTTCTTTCAGGGTGTAGGGGTGCGCTTCTGAATTGGAATAATGGGAAGGTAGCCTCCATTTGAATTGTGGTGCTGAATAAGAAGTTTTCTAGGTACCATGGGTTGCTAAAAGAGCAAACCTCTGTGTGAAGAAATACAGCCTGAACACTCCTGAGAGGCAAGGCTGGCAGACTTTGTCTTACATCCTTTGGACTTCTCAGGAGAGACCAGTCCTTGGAGAAGGACATCATGTTTGGTAAAGTGGAAGGGTAATGAAAGAGAGGAAGGCTCTCAACTCAGAGGCTACAACAATGGACCCAAGCATAAGAACGATGGCGATGAGGGTGCAGAACCAGGCAGTGTCTCATTGTGAGGGGAAATGATAACGGTTCTAGAATGTTTTGAGAATCTTGGAAAAATCCATTAAGGAGGAGAAAATAGGGGAGGGGACAGGTGGAAGGACTGAACTTTAATCCAAGGACAGCCACCTATTATCCTTAGCTGAATTGGGAGCCACCTGATATCTTTAGCTATCAGGGAGCTAAAGAAATTCACCTTCTTATGGCCTCTACTTTTTCCCCCTAGAGAATATAGCTAGTCGGGGTGAGGGGTGGGGGGTGGTGGTGGAGGGAATAGTAGAACGCTATTACATACATAGAGCTAGTTCAGACAATGCATTTCAACCCATCAGAATTCCACTCCTGTGGCTTCTTGCTGTGGTTTCTGTGTGTGTCTTAAGTCACACTCCATTTACTGTCTATCTGCAGGGCATGCAGCAGTGACAAGGAAGACCACATACAGGCTAGAGAAGATATGCTTACTTCTTGCTTCTCATCTTTGAAAAATGTGAAGATCTTTAAGGCATTCTAAATTGTACCAAGTCTAAAAATATGGAACAAGCAAAACAAAGAATAAATAAAAATTCTACTATATATTGATTTATGGGTCATGTATTTTGATTGCTTTACTCTTTATATCTTATCCTTTTAAAGAATTCTCCCCACATTAGATGAGGAAATTGAAACATTACGGAACTAACTCAAAGTCAAATAGATAGTCAGTAACAAGTAGAGTAAGGTTACTCCCTATTCTTCAAAACAGTGGTTGATGATGTTGATCAGTCCAAGAGCTTCCTCTGGAAGTCAGCAATTTCCCTGTTAGGTTCAGTGAAAACATGACTTTTGTTGGCAAACAATTTAAAATGTGGAGGATTGCACTTGTACTTAGAACTTTTCTATTGTAATGCGTGTTCCTTCATTATAAAATACATACAATGGGGCTATATTTAAGCATCTAGCCAGTAATAAGCATAGGTCAATTATAAATAGATGAAGGATAAATTGTGCTAAATGCATTGCCATCACGGCAATTCTGAGTCACAGCAATGCTACAGGTCACTGTAGAGTGGCTCATAGGATGACAAAGCTGTGCACCTTCGCTAATCCAGCTTGCTGCATCTTCATCATCTGCAGTGGCTCCTAAATTCAAACAATAGCCTTTGGGCTAGCAGCTTAGCCACTGCACAATCAGGGATCCTTGTAATCATGTTACTATATAACTATTCAGATCTGTGTATTTTTCAAACACTGTATCCATAATTATTAAGAAAAATCACCTAAATCTCTGCTAATTCTACATTGTACCACCACAGTACACTGTCGATCACCTTAAACAAAACAAACAAACAGAAAAAACACTCTCTGTAATTGAGTCATTTCTGACTAATACTGACCATATTGCATAGGGGAGAGCTGCCTCTGTGAATTTCTGAGACTGAGGAGCTCTCTCTGAGGGGAGAAACCTCATTGCTCTCCCAAAGAATGGCTGGCGGTTCCAGCGACTGAGCTTGCAGTTAACAACCAGTGTTTCACAGCAATACTACCAAGGACTGGCTAGCTGAAGAAAGTCAGCATATGAAAGGAAAATGGAAGTATAATTACCAAATAGCAGCCAAAGTATCTCTGTAAAATTGATGTTCTGTAAGTAAGAATCGCACATGTAAAGATTAGTTATATGTATTATGGCTTATAACCTTATAATTTATTCAATACTTGTAGCATTTAAGACCAGAATAAAGTTATTGCTGCAACTGAAATAGAATTGCTAACAAACTTCCCAAATGGATCAAACAGTGTACTATAAATGAGGGTATCGGTTTTTTTTACTTTTTATTTCACGTCAAGTATTACTGATTCATAGCACTTCCATATCTGTGACAGTTTCATTATTAGCAATTTTATTTAATCATCAGTACTATGCACCTCTCTACTACAAAACCATCTTTTTCATTGACCATTCTTAGTGACTGAATGTATCAGTGTCATTCAGTCATCTGGACAGCTGAACATCAATTCCATTCAGCTGATGGCATTTGCTATGGACAGGTTCAACAGAACACATTTTATCTGGGCTCTGGATACTTTCCCCCATATCCAGTTCAACACTTTTGTGTTAGTAGTATAATATATATAAAATGGATTTCTTGTTGTTTCCCATTTGTTTCCTTTTGGTTGTGGAGTGCTGATAAATTCGCCAACATTGCCCACTTCTTATTGTTTTCAGATTAATTTATTTTTCTGTTATTTCATTATAAATGCATGACAGGAAGTGCAATAATCACTGCTTGCAAATTAATGACTGGATGCAAAGACTAACCACATTTATTATTTTCTGTTAATGTTGGTTGTTTCCAGTTTGTCAAAGTACATTAAAAACATATTATGATATTATGTGAATGCTAAAATTAACATATTTTAATACATGCACCTATTTTCTGTCTTCTCTTCCACATTGAAATCCATTATTAAGACTGATGTTTTATTTCTCTTGTGCCTGAAATTGAATTCTGCATCAGAATAGATAGTAACTATTTACATGAGAAAATTAGATATTTTTCAAAGAGAAGAGGAACACCCCCCCTCCCCCCATCACCAATTAACTTGGATGTCACACTCCAATGGTGTATTTTACTTGGTTGTTATTGCCAAGTGTTTTCGAATTGGAAAAATATATCATGTCAGTGTATCATGATAACAAAACAGAATGAAAGCCTAAGATATTTTTGCATTGCTAGCTACTTTTCAGAAAGTATTTTTCATTGTTACATCTCAGTTTTCCAGTGATTTGACTCAGGCCTCTGTTGCTAATAGTTTTCTAAATATTCTTTACAATTGATATGAGAGTTTGATTTAGGAATTATTGACATCAGACATCCCAATTGTACTCTGTAATATGTAATACAATTTATTCTATTCCTATATATTTTCAGGGGAGTTGTTGGCATATGTTTTCCTGTGTGGAAATATTTGACAGAATGTAAATTAGCTAGCAACTAGACTATGGGTGTTAACTTCTTTTCTAAGACACTTTTAAGAATCTGAACTCTGCCAAGAGAGATTACAAAAAGGTATCTATATTCTCTATACCTTACAATGATTAGAAGGCTGGTACAGGGCCGGGTAATGTTTCTTTGGGTTGTGTATAGGGTCACTGTGAATCATACATGACTCGGAGGCACCTAACAACAATAGTATAAAGATGATGTTTCTTTCTTTTTAAATACACAACTGTCACAGATACTTTCACACACACACACACACACACACAGGGCAATAAAATAGCACAATTAACCTAAATAAGGACATCAAACTATTTATTTATTTATAATAGTTCCACCAACATACAATTCACACATACTGTATTTCACTAGTGCAATTTATCACCATAATAAACTCCAGTATATTCTTTTCTCTTGTACTTGCTAGCTTTCTATTTCCCACCCACTTCCCCTGTCATGCCCCTTTGAAACTGTTAATCCAAATGTTCTGCCTATAGGTTTACCTATCCTGGATTTCATATGCAGAAAAACACACAAAATCAAAACAAAACACAAACACATGTCCCAACATTAATGACAAAATGTAACAGAGAAAAACCTCAATTGAAAACAAAGTAGAAAATATGAAAAATGGGAACAATTGTACACTGGATCAAGAGTGTTTTATTTTCCATTATTGCTTCAATGTACTCAGTCTTGTGATGGTGCATATTGTTGTCACTGCATGTCTACCTGGAAGAAATAGGCAGGATAAACAAGCTGGAAGAGAGAACAATGGGATGACAGTTCCGGGGGGACATGGGAGAGGGTGAGGTTGGGGAAAGGAAGTGGATGTTAACAAACTCACGGACAAAGGAACGACAAGTGATCCAAAATCAGTGGCAAGGAGGGTGTAGGAGGTCTGGTAGGGCTGGATCAAGGACAATGTAACTGAGAGGAATTCCTGAAACCCAAATGAAGGCTGAACATGATAGTGGGACAAGGGGACAGTACAAAGAAATAGAAAGAACTAGGAGGCAAAGGGCATTTATAAATATCTAAATACAGGCATTACAGATGTAAATATATTTATATACGGTGAGGAGGAAATAGATCTATGTACATATATTTATAGGTTTAGTCTTAAGGAAACAGATGGACAGTGGGCCTCTACTGAAGTACTCATTCAACACGAGAACACTTTGTTCTAACAAGTCAGCAGTCTGAGATGCTCACCTTCCTGAGACCATAGCTGAAGACAACGGGTGCACAGACAAATGTGGTGAAGAAAGCTGATGGAGCCCGGCTATCAAAAGATCTAGCATCTGGGGTCTTAAAGGCCTGAAGATAAACAAGTGGCCATCTAGCTGAGAAACAACAAAACCCACATGGAAGAAACACACTAGCCTGTCCTGACACGATCACTGAAGACAAAGCGGGTGCACAAGCAAATGTGGAGACGACAGCTGATGGTGCCCAGCTACCAAAAGATATAGAGTCTGGGGTCATATAGGCTTGAAGATAAACAAGCGGCCTTCTAACTGAGAAACAACATATCCCACATGGAAGAAGTACACCAGCCTGTGAGATCACGAGGCATCAAAGGGATCAGGTATCCGACATCAAAGACCCAAAAAATCATAGCATTGTGAATGAGGGGGAGTGTGGAGTGGGAACCCACAGCCTATCTGTGGCAAATTGGACATCCCCTTGCAGAAGGGCTGCGGGGATGTGAGGAGCAAATCGGAGTGCAGTGTAGTAACGATGAAATTTGCAATTTTCCTCTGATTCTTAAATGCTTCCTCCACCC
>NW_022103920.1:65666894-65696396 GCF_000313985.2 Echinops telfairi
AGGGTGCAGTGTAACAATGATAAAACATACAACTTTCCTCTAGTTCTTGAATGCTTCCTTCCCTGCACTATCATGATCCCAATTCTACCTTACAAATCTGCCTGGACTGGAGGATGTACATTGGTACAGATAGGAACTGGAAACACAGAAATTCCAGGACAGATGAAACCCTCAGGACCAGTGGTGAGAGTGGCAATGCCGGGAGCGTGGAGGGAAGGTGAGGGAGAAAGGGGGAACAGATTACAAGGATCTACATATAACCTCCTCCCTGGAGGATGGACAGCAGAGAAGTGGGTGAAGGGAGACGTCTGATGATGTAAAATATGACAACATAATAACAATTCATAAATTATGAAGGGTTCATGGGGGAGTGGGGAGCGGGGAGGAAGGGGAAAAATGAGGAGCTGATACCAAGGGCTCAAGTAGAAAGCAAATGTTTTGAGAATGATGATGGCAACAAAAGTACAAATGGGCTTGACATACAATGGATGTATGTATGGATTGTGCTAAGAGTTGTATGAGTCCCCAATAAAATTATTTAACTGAGGTTCATTCCGCGTGAGGGATTCTGTGAATGATTTTTGAGCTTTCACTGTCATCCATAGCCTTCTGCAAAGTGGATGCTCAGAATTTATGATCTAATGCCATTCTCTCTTTATTTCATTAGAGTTTCATTATTATGATTTATAGTTATTAGCTGAGTTTCATTATTATGATTTATAATTCTGAAACTCTTAGAATTCTTAAAATGACTAACCTAAGAAATTAATGATTAAAGGCTTGCACATAACTGAAAAATTATCTGTTCATCATTGTATTTTGATGAACTCAAAGGTGTATTGCCAACTTTTTCTCTTCAACTAGTAGAACACCTGATAATCAAGGATGCTATTTTATCAAGATTAAACCATATCATCAATTATATGTTTTAAATCATTTTATTGAGATAGAATTGGCATATCATAAAATTAATTAGTTCAATATTGTGACATCGTCACCACAATCAACTTTATCAACTTTAGACTATTTTCTTCCTTCTTGTCCTCATTGCTGTTGACTCCCTAATTTCCCCTCAACCTCCCCATCCATGCTTCCCAATAACTATTGATCCACTTACGCCTCCATAATTCCACTCACATACTGAATTTCCATACCAAATAACATAGAAAACAACACGATCATATTTGAGCAACATATTCTATTTCTATGAAAGAATTATGTAATGTAAATTAGACTTTGTTTTTACTCCCCCCACCCTCACCCCCAGGATTCTTGTCTCTTCTTTGAGTAAATGTGTAAATTTATTGCATATGTATTCATCCAAGAAGACACTCTGGTGGCACCATGGGTTAGGCATTGGGCTGCTAACCTCAAGGTTGGTGGTTCAAATCCACCAGCACTTATCTAGGAGGTAAAAGCTGTTTGCGTCTGCATAGACGTATGCTCTTGGAAACCCTAAGGGGCCTGTTCTACGCAGTTATTTAGGCTCTCTGAGTCAGAAGTGACTCTGTAGAGGTGGTTTTATTAGTCCAAGCTAGATTTGAGGTCATATCTATAAATAGAGAAGAATTATTAGCATATTCATTAATTAAGATCATGTTTGCCTTTCTATTGTCTTGAACAAAATGTGTCCTAATTTAGATCACACTCATTACTGCCTCACAGTAGGGATAATCAGCTTGAAACTTATGTGACTCTGTGAGTAGCATAAGCTGGCAGTTAGCAGAAAGGACTCATACTGGTCAAAAGTTCCCAGCATGGCACTCACTCCTCAAACAGAATCGGCTTCCACTTGGGTTACTGGAGAATTAGAGATCTATGCATTAATTAAAGAAACAACAGCGACTAAGCACAGAGTATCGTGGCAATTCCTAAATTTGCTTACCCTTCTTTCATGGACATTAACGTGTGTGTATTCTTTATCTGGGAATAAGGTATGCAGATGTACACATGTGTAAATTATATGCACATATTGAGAACGCAAAGCAGTCTAAAACTGAACAATCTTCTAAGCAAACAATATCTCATGAAATGAGTAAATTTTGCAATATTAATAAGGAGTAGTAGGGGCACATATAGTGATTGGAAAGATTGTTCAATACTAAGAAAGTAGAAACATAGATACTCAAAATTAGAAAGTAATATGGACACCTGGGAAAAAGCAAGGAAACTAGAAACCAAATATCCAGTATCAACTATTTATTGAGTGAAGATGAAGTAGGTGAAGTCATGATATAATTGGCTTAGGAGGGTGAGGTCTCTATGGTGGTAAAGATATTGCATCTATTTCCTAGGATTATGTAGGTGAGTCTTTATTGCTTAATTATGGAGTTGAATAATAGTTATGGCAAGGTGATCACTATTAGTATTTTAATTGTTACTGAAATCACTTGGTGTCTGTAGGCTACAAGTAGGGGCTTTTTTAAGTGAGATTAAAAAGGAAAGGAAATTAAGTCTAGATTAGACTAAAAATGAAAAAAAATTAGATTGAGTAGTTGTGGCCAGAATGCATGGAAAGTCAAGAATCCGAGGGTCATATTTTAATCAGGGAACATTTGACAGTCTTAAAATAATAAAATATAGAATATCCTTAAACATAAATTTTAAAAATGAGTAAGGGGCAATAGTTAAATGACTAACTTCTCTACCACTTATCTATATTAAACGTGCTGCGAGGAAAACAAACTTCTATTGGATCTATACCAGTTTAAGAACTATACTTTCCATTTTCCCAAAGGAGCCCTGGTGGCCTAAAACATTATGTATTCGGCTGCTAACTGTGTGTTCACTAGTTTGACTCCATCAGCCACTCAGAGGGAGAAAGTTGAGACTTTGGGCTCCCATTAAGACACACAGCTTCCGAAATGGAAGTTCTAGGCTGTCCTGTTAGGGTCGCTGTGAGTCTGAATTAATAAAATGGCAAAAGACAAAACAAAATCGAACTCGCTGCCAGGGCGTTGATTCCGCCTCACAGCGACCCCTTCCAGGAGTAGCCTAGTCTTCCTCCAGCGAGCCTGCTAGGGGGTTCAAACTGTCATGGCAATATGTTTTAATTTTTCCAACCACAAAATGCTGCCTTTTCAAGTTACTAATAGTAAACGACGAATTTTCATTTAATAATGGATTGACGGACTATGGCTAGTATACTTCACAATAATAAAAGTAAGGACTTTATTGGTGTGATCATTTTATCGTCTAAGAAAAAAGAAAATATTCTTGCATAATAAGCCTAGGATTCAGCATCCACATCAATTCCTGTTGGACTGAAATACTCAGCAGAGAGTGTGATGCCGATTTGATGGTGGGACTTGGTTCCCCGAAGGGATTGGGGCTCATCATTTTGAGGAAGATTCTTTCTATTTAATTAAATGTAGAGAAGGGTTTGCTTCTTCAGCCGAGTGTACAGTGTTAACCAAATGATTTGCTTCAATACATTTATTCTTATTAAAGCTACAATTGTGTGGAGAGCTATTTTTTGACTCATGTTGTTATTTCTATTTGATGGCTTTGCTCAAGGTTTTGCTTTGTGGAACATAATGCAATTTAAGCTTGTTAGATTGATCAATCCCCATATCAGACAGTCTTAAATATTTTCAAATATTGTTTAATCTGAAAGTGACATAGTCATATATTTCAGAGGTTTTTTTTTTTCATTAAGCCCAACTTTTAGACATTTTTTTTGGTTTATTAATTGTTTAACTGCTGGTTACCCAGGCCTCAGAAATTATAGTTTGAAACATATGGCGTAGGCTAGTTTTTTATTTATTTATTATTATTTTTTAATAATAATTTTATTGGGGGCTCATACAACTCTTATCACAATCCATACATACATCCATTGTATGTCAAGCACATTTGTACATTTGTTGCCCCTCATCATTTTCAAAACATTTGCTTTCTACTTGAACCCTTGGTATCAGCTCCTCATTTTTCCCCTATCCTCCCCACTTCCCTCTCCAGTATGTACCCTTAATAATTTATAAATCATTATTATTTTGTCATATCTTACACTCTCCTATGTCTCCCTTCACCCACTTTTCTGTTGTCCTTCCCCCAGGAAGGAGGTTATATGTAGATCCTTAAAATCGGCTGCCCCTTTCTACCATAACTTCCCTCCCCCTTCCCAGTATCTCCACTGGTCCTGAAGGAATTTCAGAGGTATTTTTATTGTAACTCGTACTAATCAGCCATCCATGTATCTGAAAATGTGTATTTTCACAAACATATATGAATGTAAAAATAATATGAAGCACACAGCAGATAGAAAAAAATAGAGCTCTATGTGAAGTTTTTAATACTTTTTAAGAAGTTCATAGTTATTGCATGATAAGTCTCCTTAGAACAGATCATTATTTTGTGGTATAATAATATAATATTTTATCTAATATAAGATTCATTTTATAGAGATAAATATCAATACAACCAAAGGCAGACAACCAAGGTTATTTGCCTAGGTGTCTGTCCTGTGAACTCTCTGTGGATAGTGAGCAGCTGTTTTCAGAGAGATGCAAATTAGAATCCAGGCTTTCCAACTTTTCACATAGATGAGCTCACTTGGATCATGACTAAGGAAGATGTCAGAAATCCAAAGGAGGTTTGGGCATTAATGATAATGACTTATAGAAGTCAGTATAAATGCCTAGTAATTAATGTGAAAATTGACTGATTAAAAGCAAAATAATGTCCAAATGCGAGTCATCAGCTACCCTGGCCTAGAAATTTTATCAGCATATGCAGTACTTATTGTAGCATATTAATCAAATGAGTCAGATTGCCAATACGCAAAGCATTACAATATTTCACAAAGGTTTAAAATGTGGATTTGAGACTTTACATCTTCCAGATAGGAAAATCAAAACAAAATTTGTATATGCTCTTTATGTGCTGGAGACTGTTGAGAAATCAAGTATCACTATTATTCTCTGCCCTATCCTGTGGTTTAATTGGCAGGATGTGTTAGCCAGCAAAGTAAAAGATACTTTTTTGGAAGGGTCACATGACTTGATAGAACAATATTCATGTTGATTCTCAGTCCACTGCATATGTCCTTACACAATGGTGCTTTTGAAAATGTTAGCATGAAGCAACAGAGAACTCAATAGGGGGTTACTGGTGATTGTAGCTTGTATCAATTCAAGCTTCATGATTCTTTGTCCATAGTACACAAAGTAATACTCTTCAGAGAAGGAGAATGATTTAACTGTGTAACTGAATACAGATGGAAGAGAATGGTGGAGCCTCATATTTGATAACTAAGCATTTTTGTGAAGGAAAAGAAAATACCTGAATCAGAAAAAGATGAACTTTTATTCTCATTTTGGTCATTAATGAAAACTATAAGAAAGTATGGACATTAATTTTACAACGCCTTAAGGCCTCCATTTCCCTAATACCTCAGCAGCTGCACGCTGCCCATCGTGTTTTTTTTTGCCACTATAGCCACCCTGGAGCCAGCCGCACCTCCTACCTCTCTGCCAGCTTTTCTATCCGAAGTAAACCCTCAGGTATGGGATTTATCCACACCCATAATAGCCCTCCATCACACAACCATTAAAATCCGCCTTAAAAAACCTGACAGTTTTCTGTCGCACCCGCAGTTTCCCTTATCTAAAGAGGCCCTTTTTGGACTTCAGCCTATTATCAATCGCTTGTTAAGACACAATATTTTGGTCCCTATTAATTCTCTATGTAATACTCCCATTCTTCCAGTTCGTAAACCCAATGGCGAATACAGGCTCGTTCAGGATCTCCGCCTTATTACTGCCGCGGTAGTACCTATATAACCCATAGTCCCCAACCCTATACTTTATTAAGTAATATCCCACCGAAAACCACATATTTTACTGTTCTGGGTCTTAAGGATGCCTTTTTCTCTATCCCTCTACACCCTGATTCCTACTTTCTTTTTGCATTCACCTGGTCAGACCCCTAGTCTCAGAGAGCCCAGCAATTAGAATGGCAGGTCCTCCCTCAAGGGTTTCAGGACTCGCCCCACCTTTTGGGGCTGGCGTTAGCGGCTGACTTATCTCAGTTTAATTCTAAACCTAGTATCTAACTGCAATATGTAGACGACCTGCTAGTCTGTAGCCCATCGCTGTCTCACTGTCAAACAGTCACCGGTGCATTGTTAAATTTCCTAGGGGCCAAGGGATATCGAGTATCCTGCTCAAAGGCTTGGTGGTGTGCCCAAAACGTCACCTACCCGGGTATTTAGCTCTCACCTGAAGGCCGACCTCTGACCACCTGCCATATCCAAGCTTTACAGGATTTGCTCCCTCCTGAAAATGCAGACCAAATCTTGTCCTTTCTAGGATTTGTGGGGGTTTTCCATCTCTGCATTCCCAAGTTCGCTCTCATTGCCAAGCCCTTGTATGAAGCAGCCAAAAAACTCCCCAAGGGCCCCTGACCAACCTAGCCATTGTTCGTCAAGGGTTTGATAAGCTCTGTGCCCTATTACTTTCAGCCCCTATTCTCGCTTTCCCCTCACCAAATGCACCCCTTCAACTCTTTACAGATGAGTGGCAGGGTGTAGCAATAGGGGTCTTGTGCCAACAGCAGGGCCCAACTCACCAGATTCTAGCATACCTACCCAAACAACTGGATGTTACAGTAGGGGCTGGCAACCCTGCTTGTGTGCACTGGCAGTGGAACTCACCAAGCAAGCTCTTAAACTCACCAACTCCCAACCTCTGGTTGTTTCGTCCCCTCACTGGATAGCAGACCTTTTAAGTCACAGTGCCTTGTCTTTGTTGGGAGCTTCTCACATACAGACATTCCATTTGCTATTTCTTGATAACCCTCACATTACTGTTCAGATGTGTCCACGCCTTAACACGGCCACTTTGTTCCCTATTCATAACCCTGTGCCCACCTCACATCGGTGCACAGAAATCATCAAAACCTACCTCCACCCAATTCGGGACCTCCAGTCTCAACCCCTCCCTGATCCACAGTTAACCCTTTTTGTGGACGGCAGTTCCAGAGTAGATGACCAGGGGATCAAATGGGATATGCTGTTGTCTCCCCCACTGGGGTGGTAGAAGCAGTCCCACTACCCCCTGGGACCACGTCCCAAAAGGCCGAGCTGGTGGTGCTTACACAGGCTTTAAAGTTGGCCCAGGGTTGCACCATTAATATATACACAGATTCTAAATATGCATACTTGAGAGCTCACTCTTACTCAGTCATATGGGAGGAGCGTGGGTTCCTTTCTACTTGTGGTTCTCCAATAGTAGGTGGTGCTCACACTAGGCAACTCATAAAGGCTTTACTCTTGCCATCTAAAGTAGCCATCGTCCACTGTAAAAGTCGTCAAACAGCTAAAGATCCCATCTCTCTGGGCAATGCCCTAGCAGATGCCGCAGCCTACCAACACACATTTCACATGGAACCTGTCACCATAGCTACAGCACTCAGCCCTTCACTTCCTCCTGTAAATAAATGGCAGCCGGCATACTCGGAGTCTGAAGTGCAGGTGCATTATAAGAGGAACTATTAAGGCCTCTGATCAGTGGATGTACCTAAATACCAGACTTATCCTACCACAAGCCCCAAAACACTCCTTCCTCAGGGAAGTTCACAATACCTTACATATAGTTCCCAAGGCCTTGTTCCATTTCTTACAACCTCTTATAGACCTGGTGGGCCTCTGCACGGCTATTGAACAGGTACACTCAATTTGTAGTGTTTGCGCTGCCGCTAACTCACAGAGCAATATTCAGCCTCCAAGAAACCGCCATCAATTCCATGGGCACCTCCCCGGTGAGGACTGGGCAATTGATTTTACGGACATGCCTAAACATAAACATCTTAAATATTTGTTAACTTTGGTGGATACCTTTTCAGGGTGGATTGAAGCATTCCCTACCAGCCTGGAGACAGCGATGCTGCTAGAATTCTCCTGGAATCTATAATTCCTAGATTTGGCCTTTCACACTCTACCAGTCTGACAATGGCTCAGCCTTCATTTAGCAGGTGTCCCAACCAGTCTCCCCCACTCGGGGAGTAGATTTGAAGCTGCATATTCATTATTGCCCCCAGTTGTCAGGCAAGGTTGAATGTGCCAACGGGCTTATAAAGTCCCAGTTAACTAAGCTCTCCTTAGAGGCCCACCTCTCTTGGCCAGATCTCCTTCCTGTTGCCTTAACCCACCTTTGGGCTTCCCGCATGGAGTCCACAGGTCTCAGCCAGTTTGAAATTCTATATGGACATCTGTTTGTCCTGAATTATTCTTTGCCTCAGGATGAAACTCCGCTTTCAGCTTACTTACCCACTCTTTGCTCCGCAATTTACTGAGGTCCTACGCAGACCAACACCTTCTGGACATGAGAGACACCTTTTCTGGGCACTCAACCCTTAAGCTCTCCCCAGGAGACCAGGTCCTAGTGAAAACTCGTCCCGCCCCTGACCCTGGACTCCAGCCATGCTGGGAAGGACCATACACCGTAATACTCACCACCCATTGGCAGTCAAACTGGTAGGACTGACAGGGTGGTATCATCTGACGCGGGTCAAGCGAGCGCCCCTGGGACCTAAGTCCACTGAAGACACGTGGGCTTCCAACCCCATCGGTCCAACCTCACTCTGCCTAACAAAAATCTCCCCCTAAATGATTTCGGCATGCCTCTTCCTCTTATTATTTTTTTTCTCCCTTATTATGTGTTCTTGGAATAGGTCTCGCAGCAACAGCTCCGGCCGATTGGACAACTGGTTAAAAGGTTTGCTTGGGACTCAGTTATATCGTCATTTGTTCTTGTTTTTTTTTCTATTCAGGTGCTTGTTTCCGTAAACACTGGTCTGGAGCCCCCCTCGAAGTCCCATGTAAATTCTTATGTGTGGGAATTTGTGGTCCACGAAACCTATCAGGATAATGACGTTGAAAAATCATATGTAGTTGGAAAAGGATACTGTGCTATCCAAGGATGCCAGTCACAGGTCTCTATAAATTTTACCCCAGGCACCCTAAAATCAATAACTATTGGGTCATCCACGCCGGCCTTGTGTTTTCTTTTTGATCAAACAAAAGAATACTGCCATCGGTGGCCGGACATTTATGGCGGGTACCCGTACTCCTCTTGCAAAATGCAACTAGCGTTGGACTGGAATGCAGAACTCAGCCTAGACAGGGCAGGCATGTTTGTGTGGACGCAGAATATATCGTCTCAATATTGCAGACCCCTGGGATAACAGATTGCTATCAGGAGTAAAGGGAAACTGTATCCTTGGCAGTAAGCCCTCCAGCACCCTTAAAATTTATCGGCAATATGCACCTATACTTAAATATGTACACTATAATCAATGCACATCACAAATCACAATACAATGTTTCATCAGTGATTTTGCCATAGCAATCAAGGCTTTTGCTTGAATCTTGATTTCTAATCCTAAGTGTATCTTTAACTAGTTGATTGGCCATTACAAATGATGCTAAATCTTAGCTAAATTATTTGGGGAAACAATAATTCCCCTAAATCTTTCATAAAAGGACCATCAATACCCAACACAAATATTTTAATATGTAAACATCAGAATAAAATTAATCTAAATACTGACTACATATTATATGCATCTTAATTACCTATGTTTTATAGCAACAAATACTTGTCTTTAAAATTCACATAATCACATTTAGTTTATGTAAGGTTGTCTCAAACACAGACAGTAAAATATAACTGCAAAAAGAAGAAGAGGGGGAAAAGCAAGGGAAAGTATTTTAGTCCTGGAGTTCTTAGCACTTAATATTTGAGATAACCAATATCATAAATTGAGGTTTTTCCTCCAAAAGATGTGTTGAAGTTCTATCCCCATGCTGGTGACCTTGTTTGAAAATAGATTCATGTTTCATAGATGTTTGCTTATGGGTCATGTTAATGAAGTCGTACTGGAATAAGATGAAATAAGGGTCCTAATTCCTTTTCAGTGGTGTCTTAAGAAAGGGGAGAAAAAGTAAAAAGACAGATTCACCCTGGAGAAGACAAATTCTATGTGAAAATGCATCTGGCTAGACCAGATGTACACTGGTACAGATGGAAACTGGAAACACATGGAATCCAGGGCGGATGATCCATTCAGGACTAGTGGTGTGAGTGGCAATACCGGGAGGGTGGATGGGGGTGGGTTGGAAGGGGGAACCGATTACAAGTATCTACATATAGCCTCATCCCTGGGGGACGGACAACAGAAAAGTTGGTGAAGGGAAATGTCGGACAGTGTACGATATGACAAAATAATAATTTGTAAATTATTAAGGGTTCAAGAGGGAGGGGGAAGCAGGGAGGGAGGGGAAAATGAGGACCTGATGCCAGGGGCTTAAGTGGAGAGCAAATGCTTTGAGAATGATGAGGGCAATGAATGTACAAATGTGCTTTACACAGTTGATGTATGTATGGATTGTGATGAGTTGTATGAGCCCCTAATAAAATGATTTTAAAAAAATGCATCAAAAATATCAAAGAACACCAAGAAAGGTCTAGTGTTTCCAGAAGCTAGAAGAGACAAAGAAGAAGCATCCCCTAGAACTGAAAGCGAGTAATGGCCCCGCTGATTCCCTGACTTCACACACCGTGTTCAAAACTGTCCAACAGTCAACCACTGAGCAGGTCCCCAAGTCTCTCCTCCAACAGAGAAATCCGCGGGTTCAAACCCCCAGCTTTTCAATTAGCAGCAGAGCACCACACATTTAATCATCAAATTGGGTTTTGTTGTTTGTTTTTTTTAATCATCCATTTTTGTGGGATTTTGTTTTGGCAGCCCTTAGAAACTAAGACAACCTCCATGTAGTCATCATTATTATCATTTTTAAATCAAGATTAAATAATTTTGGGTGCTCTTCTGAAAGGAGGTAATGAATCTTCTTTCAGCAAATGACTTAAATTTCTGTTCCCACTCATCTTTTGACCCTGTGCATTATGCTCATCATATTTTTTTGTTTTGTGTTTGCTGTCTTTGACCTAATCAAATTTGTATGCTTTAAAAATTGCTTTCAGATTATATATAAAACTCATCATGTGTTTAATCTCTTCCTAGTCTTGATGGAAGGTATTTAAATTTTGAGCACATGTGACTAAATTAAAAGGGTTCTATGGACTCTATTGAATGTTTGCAATCTATTTGGCAGAAATGTTTTTATAAGAACTATTAATGGAATTTATAATAAAATCATAATGAGACACATTCTAAATTTTTTTTTTAATTGAGAAAATAGCCAAATACCAGTAAATGGCATGCCAACAGGGGGAAGAGGGTAAGAAACACCTGGAGTTTATAATGAAAACTTGAATAGAAGTCACTATTTCTATTCAAATTAAACTATTTCTTACTTTTCTTTCTTTCAGATCCAACGACTTGGAATAAGTATGGATCATGTGTAAAAAGAGAGACGTATTAAAAAAAAACCCAGAAAACATTTGTTTTCCTTTTTCACTCTGACTTTCTACTGCAGGCAAGAAATGGGGCTGGCAGGGGGGCATATGTGGACCTGCATGTTCCCCTCAGAACTGGTTCAGCATATACATTTTCATTCTTTTTTATGATTCCATGCAGCTATACACTATAAAAGAAAAAGCAACCTACTGTTTAAAATGCATTTGGGGGGCGATGAAGGTCACAGTTGAAGTGTGAATTTACTTTAGTTGGTTTGAGTTTCAATTCTAAATGCTTTTACTTTACTGTGTAAAATCTCTCTCTTGCTGTTTTGAAAATTGTACCTGTACCGAGAAAGGTCTCCTTTAATTCAATATTACTTTACTTTATATATAGCCTTTCTTTAAAATCATGTTCCAAAACGCGAAGTTAAATAATAATTCTTCAAAGTGAAAATTAAAAGTAGAGTTAGTAAGAGAAAAAGCAGGGGTCCCTCAGAATGGTGAAATGCTATGACGGATCATTGGGGACGGTTCCCTTCGTGGCCAGACCTTCAAAGGGATTTTCCTTATTGGGGACCATCACAGGATGAGCCACAGGTAAAAATTGCCTACAGTGTGCACATAGGTTTTCTAGATTGTTTTCTTTATCAAACATCCAGATACTTTCTCCAGAGTTGTTAGATGTCAGTAAATAAAAACATAAAATGGCCACTTAAATTTGATTTTTCATAAAAATGGATGAACTTTGGTATTTTTATGTGCTAGAACTTTTATATTAAGAAGTAAAAATTTTTAAAAAAAAGAAGTAAATTAACATCAAGAAGGCACCCCAGCCTAGTCCATCCCATGTCCATAGGTCAAATGCTAGCCAGGACGTCTTCAGACTCACAGTGGCTGCAGGCTGATGATGCAAGAAGACAGGTGGGAAACAGGGAGGTCACTGACTGGTGAGTGCAGTCATGTGGATCCAAGGTCAGTGGAAATGTGGGATGGTGCCAACTGCTCTCAGGCTTGGGCAGCCCACCTGGGGCCACCCAGGGAAGCAAACGCAGAGTCCTCGTGAAGCCTCAGTGAGGAGGAAGGCAAAGCGCAGAGAGTAATCTTCTCTAGTTGATCTTGCTTTTATCCCAAAGGCAACACCCTCAAGGAGGTGTGATCAAGCTACTACTTGACCGACAGATAGGACTCCACCCCTCGCTGGGAGTGTCTAGTTTACATACTCTCTTATCATCACAGTCTCACACACTAATTGAGGCATGCTTATATTAAGAAAAAGTCGATTACATATAACTGCATATGCTGTTTTATTGATGTCCTAATTTTTTTTCACACACCCAGGAGGAAAGAAAATAGTGGTTTTTTTAATGACCAAGGGTAAAAGTGAGACTATGAAATTTTTGCTTAAGACTTTAGTCTTTGAATAGCATTCATAGAGTCATAACAATGTGGCAAAGGAAGGTGTAAGTGTACGTATTTGATGGCCATGAAGGATTTAAATTCTGAGACTTTTAAATGATAGCATCTCTGCCGGCGTTACCATTAGATGACTCAGGTATGTATGTTTGAATTTATATGTTTCTGAAGATCGTTGACACTTTGAGATTCAAAGCTTTTTAGTACTCGCTCAACTCTTAAATGTATAGACACATTCTTCAGAGTCAAAGCTCCGGACCCAAGCACAGGGTCTGGTCTCCAGGACCTTAATCACTGTAAATCCCATTGTCACCTTCCATTTCTTGAAACACAATAATAACATTGAGACAACAATATTGTTTTTGTTTCTTTATAGAAACAAAATAAACTTATGTTTATTTTCCACATTTTAAGAGGTTTAATAAAAGGTGTCTCATTGCCAACAAATTTTACTGAGGCTACAAAAAAAAATCCTGTTAGCTCTCTTTAGCCACTCATCACACTGAAACTGATGATAAGGTATCATAGGATTTCAGACTGATGATACTTTCCACTTTCATATGGGATGATTAATTCAACAGAGAATGTACTTCCCTTAACAAGTAGGCTTATCATCCAGGACAGATTTACCCATCCTATTAGGGGATTAATGGTACTGTGAATATATCAGGACATCCAAATGCAGACCTTTTCTTCCATGAACATTTTATCTACTCTTGATAAAACCTATTCAATTCTGCCATATCCTACACACTTTATTTACCTTACAACAGGATTTGATCTCTAAATTTATTACAACATTTTACTTTGTAAATTTATTTACCATTAAGAAGGATAAAAAATACTATGTATGGTAATGGCATTTATATAAACTGATTTTTCCCAAACCTTAGTGTCAGCTCACAGATAGCAATGGAGAAGAGAAACTTTGAACTCCACTGAATACAATTAGTGCAATCAGAAGATTTATAATTAAGAATAGGAGAATGCATACAAGTGTAATCACCCTTAATATTGGTATCTGGCAAGCAAGCTTTTCAGAATTCATTAAAGAGTTTCACTGATACTCTTAATAGGATGTGAATAATAGGATTAATATAGCTATGGGCAGTGTTAGGTCAGTTGGCAATAGATCAATCCAAAAAGAAGAGCATATTAAAAGGATTATAGATTAGCAATTAGATGATTTTACAAACAAGGAATAGTTCCTTGAGCATTTCTAAAGGTTAGCAAAGATAGATTGTCAATTTTTTCAGTTTATAATCCAGTAGTGCCTGAAGATGCAAAAAGAGATGCACTTTAGACTATGATCACGATTGACATAATCAAATAAAACTATTCTTCTTGCATCAGCAGCTGGATTGTAAAGGAAAAAGATCTAGTATTTGGTGTAAAGATTTGTGATATATTAATGAAGGATAAAGGTTTAGGTATTAGAATTGAGAGACATGTGACAACCAATTATTCAGATCATATCTCAGAATTTAACTTCCAAGATTTTTTTAACTTTTCAGTTTACTTTAATTTGCTGTTTTCTTCCAAGAATTTTTAAAATCCCAAGGGATATGTGTGATTAAGTGATCTCTATTTTTGTGGATGAAAATCAATGCTATCTATTACAACAACCCTGTTCTATTAGAATTGTAGCTTGGCACATTAAGTTTATCAGTCATATATAACCGAGTTTCTGTCTGCTTTATTCTTTTCCAGTGAGTTATTGCCAAGTGGTGGTGTGATACAGTTTTCTGTTATAACTTATATGAAGAAAGTGTGGAGTAAGAATCTGCTTACACATAGAATTTGGTGTTTGATGATTTACAAGTACAAGACTAAGTATTGGAACCTGGAGTTATCCTAATTAAATGTTTTCCAGAAACAGCCTTTGGATTGGCTCATAAAATGGTATCAGATTGCTAGTATTCAAGAGTCAGGTATACAGCACCATTTATTTGGTTTAAAAATCATTTCAAAGGCCTGGGAAACATGCCCACTAACTGTATTAAGCCAAAATCTGGGCAAATGGACCTCAAGTCTCTTGAGTTTTAACCTGATTATTTTGACCTTCAACTCATTGGTAGTCTCTGACGTTCTTGATCAGGCAGTTGCGTGCAGTAAAAAGAAAAGTTTAGTATTTAAAGACTAGGGTACAACTGGCCCATCAGGTTTCCAAGGCTGTGATATCCCAGAAGGCAAGCTGACTGCCACATTTTTTTCCTGTGAGTGGCTGGTGGATTGAAACTGCCAACCTTCTGATTAGCTGTCCTGTCCCACCAAGATTCAAATTCTCCTCTCTCTCTTACACACACACACACACACACACACACACACACATCATGTACTCTGGTATGTTTTCATGAGAAACAAGATGAGTCCCAGGAGTAGGATATCGTGTTTGCATTGAGAGAGTAGCTACAGCAATGGGCTCACACGTAATTACGAGGTTGACTCAAGACAGGGTGGTGTTTCATTCTGCTGTACACAGGGAGTTGGAACGGATTTGATAGCACAGAACAGTAACAGCCTCACCACCATCATCGACAACAATAAATATATATTATGAATAGATATACCCAGAACGAACAACTATGAAACCCCACTATTTTCCAGTCTATTTTAACTCAGAGAGACTAAAGCTCTTTGTAGGAGCAGGCAGCCTCAACTTTCTCTGGTGGAGTGGATAGTGAGTTTGAACCACTGACCTTGCACTTAGTAGCCTAATGCCCAACCCACATCTATAAGCCAAATGCAGGTTTTGTTGGAGTCCCTGAGTGGTGCAAACTATAAATATTCTTGGCTCTGGCTGGACATGTTGGAGATTTGAATCCGCCAGAGGAGTTTCAAAAGAAAGACCTGGTCTATTTTCTAAAAAACTGAAAATGCTAAGAAGCACAGGATATCCAAGTATCGCATTTAAAACTGTGGGAACTTTCTGCTATTTTTTGTTACTATTATAATATCTCTAAAAATAATTGGATTCATTTTAACGTTTGGAAACTACTTTGGAGATGATCTGTATTAAGTAATAACAATAGCTTTAGCAAATTTGAAATTCACATTTTGAAGGTCAGAAGACACCTATTAACTAAGACCACCATGCTACAAGGCAGCGGGCAATTAAAGATGTCACTCTTGTGACTGTGGACAGAGAGCAGCAAAGTGTCACAGGAGCATTCCCAATATCAAATGTCCAGATGGCAGGCGTGGGTGTGCTAGTCAACTGCTTTACATCTGAACCACTTTGTGCTGTTCGGTACAGATGACTAGCAGCAAAGATTATTTACCAAGAGGCTACAATGCTCACTATTGTGGTTAGAATTACCTAGAAACTTGTTAGACCTGTGAATTTCTGGCCCTAATATTATAAACAAAACTAAACGAACAAACAAACAAACATGAAAGTTCAACCAACTCACTGCTGTTGAATAATTTCCAACTGTTTGGACAGAGGTGGGTTTTCTGAAGCTTTGAATCTCGGTGGGAGCACACGGCTACACTTATCTCTCCTGGAGCAGCTGGTGGGTTCCAGCCACATCTCATGGTTAGCAGCCCAGCGCTCAGCCCACGAGGTCTCCTGGGCTCAGACCTCCTGAATTAGACAATCTGCAAAGAGAACCAGCCATCTGTGTTTTCCAAAGACCTCCTGACAATTCTGATGGGACACCAGAGAGTGAGAGCCAATGCTCCAATGAAGTGCTTGTGTGACCTGAGATCAAACAACTACAGCAGCAACAAACAAGCCAAATAAAACCGAAACCAAATGGCTAAGCATACCATATCGACAAAAAACACTGAGCATATTATATTTGTATGACATCCTGAGAAGGTGAATTAGCTTATATTTATCCTGGAAAACTAGGCTGACAATAATCTATCCCTCCTTTCATTCCTGGATATATATATACACAAACACACACAAACACACACACATGTATATGTATAATGTTATCCACCATTTGGAAATCTTTTCATCTTTTTTCTTTTCATGTGATAATTTTCCATTAATCTTTATGTGTCAATTTTGTAGAAATTTTCAGGTTTAAATATAACACTATTTATAACTAATGTTCCTTGGTGAATCTTAAAATAATTTAATATATTTAATGTTATTTTAATTCATAATTTTTAATTTTATAGATGATTAATAACTTCCAGATTCTGTAAAATTATGAGTTTAATGTTCCATTTTAAAGGTACCATTTATGTTTGATTTATTAGAATAAGTACAGTATAGTTAAGATGTTTTACTCTCAGTGCTGCTTAGAATAATGATTCTAAGTTTTAATTATTTTATGTTTGACTATTTTAGTTATTTCTATGTTATTTTATAATTTATTCTGGACTTTAACTTTTCATTTAAGTTAGTCTTTTGAAAAGTATTTCTTAAAAACTGAAATTTTGTTCCCATTCTAAAATCAATGGTCTAGTGCTATTATATTTTGGTAGAAAAATGTATAATCAGTAATTATATCAAGTTGACTCAGGATTTTCTTTAATAGGGTGATAAGATTTTAACAATAAGAGGTTAATTATTATTGACTTTCATACTTAATATATCAGCTTTATTATCAGTTTAGAAATGCTGTAAAGGAAGTTCCAACACTAACTCAGTCAGCATATTACCAAAGGAATTCTAGGTAAGTAATTTAATATTCACCAACATTTCTACTCATCTACCTTGACTGGGATGTCATGAAATGTTTCTCAGTGGGACCGTTTCCTAAATAGCAGCTTAACTGGTGTGCAGGATGCATCGATTTAGCGAGCTTTACAAAGAAAATGTAGACTGGCAATAGAGGAGCCTGTAAAAGGCACAGAATAGAAAGCACAGATGTAAAAAGGATTTAGTTTGACGACTGGTTTGGGGATTAGATGATTAAGTATATGGTGATTTTTTAAAATTATTTTATTGGGGGCTCATACAACCTTTATCATAATCCATACATTCATCCATTGTGTCACGCACATTTGCACTTTTGTTGCCATCATCAGTCTCAAAACATCTGCCCTCCGCTTGAGGCCCTGGCATCAGCTCCTCGTTCCCTGCTCCTTTTCCCCCTCCCTCATGAACCCTTGATAATTTACCAGTCATTATTATTTTGTCATATCTTACACTGTCCAACATCTCCCTTTACCCACTTGTCTGTTGACCCACCTCCAGATAGGAGGTTATATGAAGATCCTTGTAATTGGTTCCCCCTTTCTACCCCACCTTCCCTCTACCCTCCCAGTGTCACTCTTCTCACCACTGGACCCGAAGGGTTCATCCGTCCTGTATTCCCTGCATTTCCAGTTTCCATCTGTACCAGTGTACATCCTCTGGTCTAGCTGAATTTGTAAGGTAGATTTGGGATCATGATAGTTTCGGGGAGGAACTATTTAAGAACTAGAGGAAAGTTGTATGTTTCATCGTTGCTACACTGCTCCCTGACCAGCTCGTCTCCTCCCCGACGCTGTTTTGTAAGGGGATGTCCAGTTGTTCACAAATGGCCTCTGGGCCCCCACTCTGCACTCCCCCTCATTCACAATGCTGTGATTTTTGTTCCTTGATGCTTGATACCTGATCCCTTCAACACCTTGTGATCTCACAGGCTGGTGTGCTTCTTCCATGTGGGCTTTCATGCTTCTGTGCTAGATGGCTGCTTGTGTACCCTCAAGCCTTTAAGACCCCAGACACTATATCTTTTGATAGCTGGGCACCATCAGCTTTCTTCACCATACTTGCTTATGCCACCATTTGTCCTCAGTGATCGTATCAGGAGGGTGAGCACACAATGATATGATTTTTCCTTCTTTGATGCCTGAAACCTGATCCCTTCAACACCTCATGATCACACAGGCTGGTGTGCTTCTTCCATGTGGGCTTTCATGCTTCTGTGCTAGATGGCTGCTTGTGTACCCTCAAGACTCCAGATGCTATATCTTTTGATAGCTGGGCACCATCAGCTTTCTTCACCACATTTGCCTATGCACCCATTTGTCTTCAGCGATCATGTCAGGAAGGTGAGCATCATGGAATGCCAGTTTAATAGAACAAAGTGTTCTTGCATTGAGGGAGTACTTGAGTGGAGGCCCAATGTTCATCTTCTACCTTAGTACTAAACCTATAAATATATGCACATAGATTTGTTTCCTCATCCTCATAAATAAATATATTTACATATGTACATGCCTTATTTAGACCTCTATATATGCCCTTTACCCCCTAGTTCTCTCCTCTATTTCCTTTGACTTTCCTCTTGTCCCACTATCATGCTCAGCATTCATTTGGGTTTCAGCATTTCCTCTCGGTTACATTACCCTTGCTCAAGCCCTACCACGCCTCCTATACCCTCCTTGCTGCCGATTTTGGACCACTTGCTGTTGCCTTGGCCTGAGTTTGTTAACAGCATGTACAGCATAGGTTACACATCTTACTTAGCCTACTACCTCCTTTTCAGAAAAATAAAATTATTCATTGTTCCCAGACAATTAAAAACATTTGTACCAGCTCATAAACCAGAATAAAGTGTAGGCATTTGCTGTTGCAGTGCCCCCTTCATGCCCTGGGATTATCCACTTAAGGAAACACTGGTTTACTGGAGTGAAGCCCATTTGGGGAAAGAATAAATTAGTCCAGGACCAGGATTGGTCGTCATAACTACATTCATGCTATCATTTTCACCTTTCAAAGAAATGTCATGGCAGCATTCTAGTTTGTTCTTAAAACAAAATATTGTAAGACATAAGGCCATTAACACCTCTATTGTACAAATGGGAAAATAAATTAAGTAATTTGTTGTCGTCCCAGAGCAACTCAAGTATGACCTCAGGAATTAAATCTTTGGCTCCAGTTTATCAATATTTAGCTTTTTATGCTATACCACTATAGACAGATGTTTACTTGTGCTTTATGGACAATACAAAGGCATAAGACTGCATGGATCATAATATATATGGATAACATTTTGAAAAATGGAAATTCCAGAACACTTCATTGTGCTTATGTGAAAATTGTGTTTTGAGCATGTGACAGTCATTTGAGCAGAACAAGGGGATACAAAGTGCTTTAAAATAAAGAAAAGTGTGTTTCCAGGCTGTATCCTATCACCATGTTTTTAACAATCTGTCTTCCTAGCAAATAACTTCAGAAGCTGGAGTATATGAAGACCTAAGAACTAAGCATCTGAATTGAAGGACAACTTATATGAAAAACCTGTGATATGCAGGTGATTCAACCTTAGTTGCTAAAATTGAAGAGGACTTGAAGCGCTTGATGACAATGACCACCAAAGACAACAGCCTTCAGTATGGACTGCATGGCAGTGTAAACAAACAAAACAAAACAAAAACTCCTCTTTGTGCTCTCTGGTGATCTGACCAGCTTGCGGCTGCCTTAGTTAGTTTTCTGCCTCACCTTGTGAGCTACACTCCCTGTGGGGCAGCCAACCTGTGGATCGTGTTTCTAAAACTTGAGGTTCTTTCCAGACCTGCTTTGCCACACTGCTGGTGTATATACCACTTGAGCTTGGGTCTGTTGGATCCTGTAGTATTTCTGACTGTTGGTGACTCCCACCCACCTGGTGTTTGCTGCCTGTGGCTGGACTACCTGCATTGCCTTAGGGAAGACTCAGCTGTCTGCTTCCTTGACCTTGGATCCAGCATCCCTCCTGAGTTGAAGGACTTCCAGTATATTAACTATTCCACAGAAGTGAGTTAAACTGAGCCCTCTGTACTGCTGTGTGGATTAATTAGCTGTTATATTCCTTTGTGCTCTATCTAGCTATCATCATAAGTGTCCTGGTTTTGTCCTCTAGAAAACTCTGTCTGACACAGTGTTAATGAAGAATCCCAAATAAACTATGGACTACTAGAAGAATGAACAGATTGGTTTTGGAAGAAACATAGCCAGGATGCTCCATATTAGAGAGGATAATGGGACTTTGTCTCACGAATTTGAACAGGTTATCAGAAGAGATGAGTCCTTAGAAAAGGACACCATACTTTTAAAGCATAGGGTCAGCCCAAAAAAAGCCCCTCAATGAGATTGATCATAGTGGTTGCAACAATGGGCTCAAAAACAGGAAAGAATGTGAGGATGGAGCGGGACTGGGGAGTATTTCCTTCTGTTGCACATAGGGTCACTAGGGAGTCAGAACCAACAATTATAGATGCAACTGGCAACTGTTTGCTATACTGCAATGCATGTGAGTTGAATTAATTATTTAAAAATAAGATAAAGAGACTGATTCGTGACCTTTAATACAACTAAATATATTCATATATTTATCTATTATGATGCTTTGAGTTTATGTCAACTAGACACTCATGGCTTGGATGGAATCAAACCTGTCGATCAAGTGACAGCCTGATGACACCTTCTTGGTGTCTTAAGCCTTTTGTATAAGAGGGAGACACCAAGGAGAGTAGGATCCTTTCTGGCCCTTTATCTTCTGCTGGATTCATTCAGTGGACTTTGGACCTCTGCATCCACTAGCCCGGGGCTCCCTGCTCTCTGCTTTGTCGTCCTGGTCTGGTTCCTCAATCTCCAGTTGCTCTCTGTTCATCACTTTCCATGTGTTGTCAGAAGTATCCTGACTCTAACTGGACCAGACTGACGTATTTCCACAACCGTGTAAGCCATTTCTTGATATAAATCTTTTTCTACATACAACACATAAAAGCGTCACTAGTTTTGCTTCTCTGGACAACATAATCTAAAGCATCTATCTAGCTGAGGGTAAAGAAGATGATCTCCAATAAATAATCTTAATTATATAACTTATGTTTTATAGGTTTCAAATGTATTAAAAATTCTTCATTCTAAACTCTAAAAGGAACTGCAAATACTATTAAGAAAAAGTAAACTTTTTAAACTGTGACACTAGTTCTGGAGTAAAGTTATTTTTAAGGGCAAAAATTTAGCTTAACTTGTGAAATGAAAAACCATTCCTTTCATTACAAATAGCTTAAATCTGTAGTCTCTTAACTTCCCTCTAGCCATGAGCTTCAAAGCCCTTCCTGAGCAGACTTGAAACAGGTTTCTTATTTTCCATTTGAACTTCTTAATCAATCTTCTCCAGGGCCTTACTATTCATGCGCTGTTAAGTGGAAGGAAATATGAATCTGAGTTTTAGCTGAATCATGCAAACAAAGCTAGGAACTACACTGAAACCTACTATTCTTTCTAGTTCTCTCCCTCTCTTTTTCTCTCTAACAAAGCACCAACATGTTCTTAACTCTATTTTCTTTATAATGAACTAGTTTGAATCCTTCACTTGGGCGTTCTAAGTTTGTCTTTATATAAATGCATTTATTTGTGAAAACTCAGTGCCAATTGAATCAAGAACATAAGAAAATAGGGAGTGGTCCAATACATTGGATACATTAATTTTTTTCCTATCTAGTCTATGAATGTATGATTTTAAGAAAACTCACATTTGAGATATAGTCCAATTTATTGTACCAGTTTACGTTTGCTTTATTTCCACGATGTGTACCACTTAAGAATTAGGATTGCTAAGAAAGTTTAAAGTGGCATGGGACAAAATTCGTTCACAATTTGAATATGAGGCAGAGTATATTTTTCAAATTTGTCCGAAGTAATATTTCTTATGCTACATATTCATCCAGATGCTTGCCAAACTCCATTAGGAAGCAGATACTGTGTTTTCCTCCTTCAACCACGGATAGGATGTCCATGTTTCATCTTTCATTCACTTTACATGTTTAATACACATTAATGCTATTTTGGGAATGTGGAAAAGAAAAGTAACCCCAAGTAGTTCAGTTGTCATTGGGGCTTTGTGAACTTCCTGAAGAAGACTGGTTCAATGTCGTACAGGTGACATTGAATGGCTTCCAAGGTTATGCCACAAAAGAGTGCAGCAACATCCACTTAGTTCTTGTTCTGAAAACGCGTCCAGCATTGTGCCATAAACAGGAGAGTTGCCTAGAGAAGGCATGGAGAGGCCAATAGAGATAAAAAGAGATGCTTGGGGACACCTAGTTGTCACCACATCAACTCCCTGTCCTCCCAGTACCAATTGTCAGGTCTGTGAAGGAAGGAACTTTAAGATGATTCCAATAGTCAACCGATGAAATGTGCTAGATAAGAATGAGTGGAACAGACATAAACTACCCACTCCTTCCAAACCTGCTCAAACTACATATTCCTGCATCGACTATTGTGACGGCTTTAATGCACTACATTTTGGAATAATCTATTATATAATATTTGAAATATCAAAGTGTTATTTTTTACATCTTACACTTTTAAATCACGTATCAATAAATTCAGTTCTTGTGAAATAAATAATGTTGCTTCATACACTTTTCATTTGTTTTAATTCTTGTCTATGTTTCTTCTTTCACTCATTTATGGTGCTATATCCTCATTACTGTTATTTTGGGAATGTGAAAAAGAAAAGTGACACCAAATTCTTTGGTTGTCATTAAAATTTTTAAATGCTTAATTGGGAAGAGAGGACAGAGAGAGAAAAAAATTGAAAACCGATGTTATTAGTAAACATATGCTATCATTGTGATTTTTCATGGAGTCACTTATTGCAGGCAATAAAATAATTTTGATATTAGAGTTCAAAATCACTAAATAAATTCCATTACAAATAATCTTCAGAATTTCCATTCAAATGTAGGATAGTAATAGTAAAACTATTTTCCCCCATAGTTGCACTATATCTATAATATTCCACTTTAATTAAATTACAGGTTCTTTGAAGTTGGGCATCAACAATTCTCCATAACCTATAAAAGTCCTAATCATAACATGTAATGAGAAGATAAGGAATTATTACTTAATATCAAGGAAGAGTATTTTGATTTAGAACTCAGCAAGCAATCCACTACAGACCAATTGACCACAAGATGAATTTAGATTTTTATTTCATGAGACCAAGGCCCAAACACGTTGCTGCTATCCCCTTCCAGAATATAACAGTTTACTCAGAGAAGGATTCTCAGATCTATTATCCCTTCCCACGCCTTCACTCCTTAGCAAGAATTGGGCTTCAGAAGAGGGACACAACCCTTGAAGAAAAAACCTATTTTGCCCTGTTGGGCTCGTCATTGTATAAGTATGGTCACTAGTTACCTCCGTCAACTTTGACCAACAACCTGAGACTGAGGGACTTTATAAGAGTTCCAAGTCTAGGCTCCAAGACCCCTGGATGTTTCCTCTCTTGTAATCTTGTCCTCAGAAAACCCTGTGAACAAGCTGTGCCTCTTCTTAGATGAGACAGCACATCAACACCGAGATCTAGCTGTACTAAGTACAGCAACTATCAAAAATGTAAATGAAGTCACCTTCAACCTTTCAGTGCTAATGAGCTCCTGATGACTACAGGCAGATGAGTGACAGAATCCATATGATCTCAGCCCAGACCAGCACAGGATAGATTCACCAACAAAGAATACGCTTGTTGGTTTAAGCCACCAAGTATTTAGCAGAATGTGGCACGGATAGGTATGTATGTATACACACATGCAAACACACATGGATATGCTTGTAAATACATCAATATAGCTAGGTGAATATATGACAGAGAACTGCAGATAACTGATTGTACCCAGAAAAGGCAATAAGGCTGCTAAGCACAGGGAAAAGGGAGAGAATACTTGTATTATTTGCTTTAACATGTTCTCTCTTAAAGCTTCCTAATTCAGTATACATTTAAAAGATAAAATAATCACTAAATAAAAGTTAAAAACACTATGCAGTAAAATATCAAGAATTATGACATATTTGCAGGCTATTTGTTTACCCTGGTACATACTACTTTTAAGAAAAGGATTTGGCAGTAGGTCCTGGAGCGGGAATCCCACAGTTTTGCAGTAGAAGTGGTAGCAATCATTTCTAGTCTTTTAATCCTAAAAACTCACAAAATCTTATCAGAAAGAAAATCAGCAGTAACACTTATTAATGAGAGAACCAAGCAGTTTCTGTAAAATACTCAGTGATATCTTGGAGACCAGGCTAATGATCAAAGTAGATGAAAAATGTTAAAACATTTTGTACAGATCTTCCACATTCTCTGCCAAAAAGAGCAACAAAAATAAAATCCATAACATAATGGCAATAAGAACTAAGCCTTTCCTTTGTTATTTTTTCTATATTCACTTAATGGAATAATTAATCTGATTTTTAGCACAGAGTGAACAATTCTAGACAAGAAGAATATATGTGCATGCTAGAATACTCTATTTTATCAAGTTATTAATTAGGAAAAATGTCAGTATCAGATATTCCATTGTGAGATGCTGTCTAATGGGGGTTGGAAAAAAATAAAAAATATGATCATTGGAAAAAATTTACATTACTGCTGATTGGTGGAATGGGGGTTGAGAATTGTTCCAAATACTAGAATAGAAATATATCTGTATAATTGGGCTAAGTTGGAAAGTTCCATATGAAATGACAAAAGTGAATTTTAAAAATTCTCCGAAGATCCTTATTATAAGGCAAAAATAAGTTGCATTATAAAGGAAAAAGATTTTGTTATGTGTTTAGCAAAAATTTCCCCTAGGAGTTAACTACTCCCATGTTGGCATGCATTACAATCTGAGATTTTAAGCTTTAAACATAGATCTGTAGACTGTATTGGTCATTGAAAATTATAACATATGACGTATTGTATTGTTGTAGTTCTTTGTATGATAAATGACATATTGTATTGTTGTAGTAGTTCTTTGTATGAAAAATACCCCGGAATTGAAATAAGGACTACTAAAATTACATAATGAATTAAAAGTAATATTTGAAGGACCTATTCTGTGGAAAAGGGTTTTATATTAATTATCTTTCTTTTTATAAATCATTTTATTGGGGGTTCATACAACTCTTATCACAATCCATCCATCCATTGTGTCAAGCACATTTGTACATTTGTTGCCATCACCATTTTCAAAACATTTTTATCTACTTGAGCCCTTGGTTTTAGCTTCATCTTTCATCCTCAAAATGCATGTCCCTAGTTTGCTTTGACTTTTTCCTCTTTTTCTTTACCTCAGTATATACTGATAATTGGTATATACCAGGCTTCTCTTCCTCTGTTCATTTCATCTGATTACACTCCCTTCTAATCAACTAGCTCAATTGTTATCAAACCAATTCTGACTCATAGGGATTCTATAGGATAGAAAGAATTTCTCCCTAGAGTTTCTGAGGATTTAAATTTTTACAGGAGGAAATAGCCTCATCTTTCTCCTTAGATGGTGGATTTGAACTGAAATTCCCTTAGCACCCAAGGGGTAACCTACCTGCCATCAGGGATCCCTAGAAACTACCATTTATTATGATTGGAAATCTCTCAGACGTTAGTTCTCTTGCTTCATTGTTTAATTTCTTACCATTGATTATCCACATTATTACAGTTGCAAGTTGATCTTAATTTGCAGCAAATTAAGAACCGTTAATGGTGATCCAACACCTTGTGATGCCAACAGGTAAGCATACAACTGTGAACTGAAAGTTTAACAGTGCAAACCCACCGAGCAGCACCCCGAAGAATATCCTGGGAACCCTCTCCCCTAAAGAACACAATTCTGAAACATATATGAGATGTTCTACCCTGTTAAAATGGGCCATGCGCTATAAGTAAAAAGTGGACTGACTGACATGTAGCACCAATTCTCAGGGGTATGGGTGACCGTTTGTTGTTGTTAGAGGCCATTGAGTGGGTTTGACTCATAGTGATCAATATTATAAAGTAGAACTCAACTGCAGGGTCTTTTAGGCTGGTGGCAAAGGGGGCTACACGTTGGACTTTTAATCACAAGGTCAGCAATTCAAATCTACTAGCTTCCCCATGGGAGAAAAATAAAGTTTTCTGTTCCGCCTAAGAATTACAGTTTTGGAAACCAACAAGGGCAGTTATATCGTGTCTATATGAGTCAGAATTGTGCAATGGTGGGTTCTAACTGCTGAGTTTGGTTTTATTTTTTGGTTTAATCTTTACTTGAAAATATTTTCATATCTTGTCTTGAGTAGTCTTTGGGTGGTTTCCAACCACTAATCTCTGTTACTAGCTCAGTGCTTAACCACTATGCTGAAAGGGATCTATGACCTTTAGGATAAAATATGTCAATTTAAGCCACCCTGTTATTACAGATGAAAATCAATATAATTTCCACAGATAAACAAAAGAACTTTAAGAAAATCCATATATCAAGTTAATTATAAACTTTAGACTCATTTCTAAATGAATATAATGTGAGATATAAGCTAAAAAAGTCTATTTCCACTTCATATTGTACCTGTGGTGTCATGGTCAATGCTACTGGAGGGGGAAAAAAAGGAAATGGTAAGATTTTTAAATTGTTAAGGTCTTCATTGGTTTGATGAACAACTAAAATATATGCGCACATACTAGTGACATATACACAACAGAACAGAGAGCAATTCATCAATTCCTGCATGAAGCAATTCACTTTCTACACGTAAATTTACTGATATTGATTACATTCTTCAAGTTCTGTCAGATGGGGTATCTTTTTCCAAGTGATGCTACCACCATTAATTCAATGCACACTTGAAAAAGCTTCCTATTTCCTTCTTCCTTTTAAACTTAGTAGTCACTATTTATTTTCCATTTCCTGTGTATTTTCTTATTTCCATAAGTGATATTACACAGTATTTGGTCTTTTGTAACTGGCTTATTTTCTTCAGTACAGTGTCTTCTAGATTTATCCAAGTAGAGTTATGCATCAGAATCCATTCACCTTCAGAACTGAGTAACATTCTGCTATATATATGCATATATGTATACAACATATTTTGTATGTCTAGCCATTAGTGGGCATTTTGATTACTTCCACCGTTTAGCTATTGTGCATAGTGCTGTGTCTATCAGGATATTTTAATAAGCAAACCCTGTTTACTCAAGAATCCCAATTTTAGAACCTTACACTGATGTGTAAACATGTATATTGAATGTATGTTGTGTTTGTCTACAGCATCACTATTACTAACAAAAACTCTTGTTAGGATCTATTTACTTGATTTGTTGACTCATAGTATCCCTATGTGACAGTAGCACTGTCCCCACGGGCTGTTATCTTTATCGAAGAAGATCCTCAGGTCTTTGCTTACATGGAGTCACTGCATAGGTTTCACCACCAACCCTTAAGAAAACAGGAATAAAAACTAATGGTTTATAGCATAGTGTTTTAGGTAAAATATGTTAGGTATGCCAATTTTGTGATGGATCCTGGTGATTTAAGATTATAGGAGATTTAATTTTGAGTTTGTATAAAATTACTCAATAAGAATATATGTTACTGTTTGCAAATGCAGAGAAATGCCATTTATCAAAATATTTATGGTCTTTAAATTTATTCTTGTAGACTATAAATAGGTGTTTATAATAAAACTCTTTTAAGTCAATGCATAACTCTTTCATTTCTCCTCAAATGAATGACCTTAGACCATTCAATTGTTATACCACAGAATAATACCACAGGAGAACATTTTATATGTTATTTATTAGATTTCAATATACAGCTGAATAGATATCAAAAAGGGTTTTTTTTTCTATTCAAAATGATATATGTTAATATTGTGAACACTGCTAACTGTTCTTCATTATTGATAATGATACAAACATAACCTCAGTCACAGTGCAGAACTGCATACAGGCCATGGATTATAGTCATGATTTAAGGAGTTCAATGGTTCATATATTTTCCATCATCAATAATATGATTTACTTAACATTTTAATCATTAATTGTTAAACATTGTGATTTATTTAAATTGATATTTTCTTAGATTTTTGTATTAGTGTTAATAAAATTCAAAATCATTTACACTTACATTATTGGAGAGTTATCATGAGTTTCAGGGAGATGAGGAAAGATTACATTCCAGAACATATAGACACCAGGGGGTACCCCCCCAAAAAACCCCTGAAATTTCAAAGTTACGTATTTAAATTTTTTATAAAACAAGTTTTTCGCCTTCAAACTACTCTCCATTACACTTAATACATTTGTCAAATATGTGATTCCATTCCTGAAAACAGTTTTCAAACTCATTTGTTTGGATAGCTGACAGCACCGTGTTGCTTTTTATCTTCATCTCTTCTAAGTCATCAAATTGCTGTCTTTTTATGTTCCTCTTCATTTGTGGAAACAACAAGTTGCACGGAGTGAGATCAGCTGCATAAGGTGCGTGGGACAAGAGAGGTCTGCTGCTTCTTGCCATAAACTGACACACTGAGATCGCTGCGTGAGCAGGCACATTGTGGTG
Organism: Echinops telfairi; assembly: GCF_000313985.2. NCBI lineage: Eukaryota > Metazoa > Chordata > Mammalia > Afrosoricida > Tenrecidae > Echinops > Echinops telfairi. The sequence continues at coordinate 65,695,913 of NW_022103920.1, forward strand.
GTGGCAAAACCAGTCTTCCCTCTGCCACAAATCAGGTCTTTTTTTTTTTTTGTCTCACACTGTTATGCAATCTTTTCAGAAACTCTACATAGAAAGCTTGATTAATAGTCAGACCTGAGAACAAACACCAAATGTACTACAAGTCAACATTTTTGTCTGTCTGGGAAGTTGACAGACATCAGAACAAGGTTTGTCAACAATCGACATTTTCCCATTTTTGAAGAGAGAAAACCACTCATACACTTGAGTTTTTCCCATATCACTGTCCTTGTAAGCTGTGTTCAAACCACAACAGTTTCTATGCCATTTTTCCTGAGCAGGAAAAAAATTTCACTTTAAATGGCATTCTGAAGGTTGTTTTTTTTTTTTTTTCCCTGTGGCAGATCAAGGTCTGCTTCTTCTATGAATGGCACTAGGTTCAGGACTGCCTACAAGATTGTACAAGAAATGAAGAGAGAAAACCACTCATACACTTGAGTTTTTC
>NW_022103920.1:65696496-65722872 GCF_000313985.2 Echinops telfairi
TGTGTTCAAACCACAACAGTTTCTATGCCATTTTTCCTGAGCAGGAAAAAAATTTCACTTTAAATGGCATTCTGAAGGTTGTTTTTTTTTTTTTTCCCTGTGGCAGATCAAGGTCTGCTTCTTCTATGAATGGCACTAGGTTCAGGACTGCCTACAAGATTGTCTTTGTTTCTCCTAACTTTTCATTGAGGTTGTAGATGAAGTTTTCTGTCTTCATGTTGTTTTGGAGGAGCTCAGCACCATTTTTCCTGTAGTTGAAGAGGCAAAGGTTGGTAGGAATGCTTCTGTGGGCTGCCCACAGCCAACTGCCCTTGGGGCGTCAGGCTATGGCTTTGTCCCTCTGGTATTTCCCTCTCACACTTGCCTATTCTATTTAGAAAACAGGTTGGATGACCCTCGCAAGGGACTCTGGTTGGATGATTGCAGGAGGTGAGTGTGGTTCTGTATATGTCAATTGGGCAAGGAGCTGTCACAGTTTGCTGGAAACCATTGGAGGGTGTCTTCGGGAGATGGATTAAGACTGGCAGTGGTTGGCAGGCCATGGTTCTGGTCCAGGGAGAGCTTATGGTGTAGCTGCGGGTGCAGGTGTGACCTGGTGGGAGTGACTTGAGACCTGGGGCTGCACACTGGAGGTGAACTTTTCTGGCTACTATTAACTGTCTTTCAGAGACTTTTTGTCATGCCCCAAAGTGGTAGAACCAGTTTTTGGCCAGGACTGCAGCTTTCATCTCCTATTGACTTTTCCTGTTGTGTTATGGTAATGCTCTGTCCTGGGCTCAGGGGATAGGCTATCTTCCTGTTTTCTTATGTTAAAGCTATGTTAATGTATGAGGTTTCTGGTTGCTTATATTCAAAGTTACACAAAGGAACACAGCAGCTCATTGAAAGTGCTTTTGTTTAAAAAGTTTTTTGTTTTCTATGATTTTTAATGGGCTTGTATGCTGTCCTAGTATCAGGGTTGTGCTGTGCTGCCACCAGGGAAGGAGGACCAGATTTTCAGAGAGGATTTGGGGTTCACTGAGTCTGAATTGCGCCAGATACTCTCTTACATCACCCTGACTGCCTCCTGCACAGCTCAGTAGATTGTGGTACGGGAATCTATGCTCTACCTAAGGTATTTCCAATGGCAGCAAATTAGTGTCTAATTGTGTGTTGTTATCCATGCCGGCAGGTGGGGAGATAAACAGAGGAGGGAAGAGGATGGCTGAGACAGTTGCTGTGTTCCTGGCCAGAGGGGAGATGCAAAGCCTGGAAATGCAGGAGTAGGGTGGGTTGCAGAAAGGGGACCTCTGATGTGAGCCCCTATGGCTTGTTCTTAAAGGCTTTCCATGAGCCTGAAATTATGACAATCTCTTGACAGGAATCTGGGGAAACTACTACACACTGTGGGTCTCTGATTTTGGGTTTAAGAAGGGTGGTAGATGCCATTACACTGGTGAGAGATTAGTGGAGCCTGCAGGCAGACATGGTGAACTTAGAGTATTTCAGATGGCTTTCTAATTGCCACCAGGTGAAAATTGCCAGGGATGATCTGGTCCACAGACCCTAGTACACTTGAACTCTATTTCTGGTACTCTGTCTCCCACTATTGGCCCCTTACCTCTTAATTTTCTCATGTAACAACAAGAGCAATGGTCATGTGATTCTACATGGGTGCCCCAAGGCATCTATCCACATACAAAGAAATCCAGTCAATACAATTATTATTCAAATTATGCACCAACCACTAAGGTAATGATAAATAAATTGAAGAAATTTGCCAAATTTTTCAGTATCAAATTGATCATTCAATCAAGATACTTTGATACTTATTGGCTATTAGAATCCAACTGTTGAAAGTAAAGAGGATGAAACAGATAGTTGGAAAATATGGTCTTGTTGACAGACATAAAGCTGGAAATTGCGTGATAGAATTTTACAAGTTGATTGACTTGTTCATCACCCATGCTTTTTCAACAACACAAATGACAAATATACATGTGGACTTCTCCAGATAGAAGACACAGAAATGAAATGGATTGCATATGAGAAGAGAAGGTGGAGAAGTCAGTAGCTAACATGAGGCCAGAGACGGTGGAAAAGATCATCCATTGCTCAAATGTAAGTTCAGGTTGAAGCTAAAGAAAATTATAAGTCCATAAGAACCAAATTTTAGACTTGACTATAAACCACTGCAACTTGAGTATAAATTCACTGCCATTGAGTCAGTTCTGAATCATAGTGACCTGGTAGGACAGGTTATAACTGCTCCTGTGAATTTCCAAGACTGTAACTCTTTAAAGGTGTAGAAAACCCTGTTTTTCTGATGGTTTAGAACTGCTGACCTTGCATAATTTGAATAATAATTGTATTGACTGGATTTCTTTGTACTTGGATAGATATTCCCCTATAACAGACCATACTGTACTTCAAGTTAGATCTTGAAATTTTCTTTTTGATGCCATATGTGATACCTTCCTTTGGAATTTGTCATTTCTGGCATAATAAATCATATGGCTTTCTGATTCAAAATGGCATTTCCAGTGCACTTCAATTCACTAAGACCTACAATAGTAATCTGTATGCATTCTGTCTCATTTATGACAACACCAAATTTTTCTAGATTCATATTTAGTACATTCCAAGTGAAAATTATTACTAGAGGATTTAGCTGGGGTTTTTTCATTTTTAAAAATAGATTAATCGGCATATATTTCACATAACATACTATTTAATTGATAAGTCAAATTAAGAAGAGTTGTACATTTACCACCACAGTTAATTTCAGAACATTTTTTCTTGTATTCATTGTTGTTACCTCCCCATTTCCCCTGAAACTCTGCTAACATGCCTTAAGTAATTATTAATCCAGTTACAGTTTCTCTAGATTTACCTGTTATTTCTCATCTTGAGTTGTGCCTAATCAGCAATTGAAGGCCTCAAAGGCTTTACTTTTCAAGTAAATCCACATCATTCTGATTGACTCTATTTTGAGAAGGCAGGTTGTCCTCAGTTTTTGAGTGCCTTCAGACCTGTCAAGTTTATTCTGGCCTATCTCTGACATTGTTCTGCTACCATTTGTGAGCTTTGCAGTATTGACAAGGTTTTATGGCTATCCATAAAGTTTTCTGTGGCGAATTCTTCTGAAGGGACAACTACACTTCTTTGTTGTCTATTTTTACCCTAAAAGCTCTGCTGAAACCTGTTTACTTTTGGTGACCCTGATGTTACTTGAAATACCAGTGACATAGTTTCTAGCATCACAGCAATGTACAAGCCACCACAGTACAAACTGACAGACCAATGGTGGTAGAGTGGCATGCAGTAATCTTACTTAGATCACAGCACTTATGTAATCAATTAAAAGGAAATTCACTAAGGAATGTTGTCTCCTTCCAATATAAGTGGGCATCCTGAATCTGACTCATGGACATCTAGTTATTTGAATTTCATCTAATGGCCTGTCATATTACCTGGCAATTTTTAATTCATTGTTTTCTGCATCTACCAGCCTATTGCCTTTTTGTCGATCTTGGGTTCATCAGCTCCCACAACTACTCAAGTCAGGAAAAGCTTCCTTCCTGAGATCTAAACTATGAACTTGAAACTTGTCCCAACTTGGTCTTCTTGCCTTCTTCAATTATTGTGTAACATATTCTTGATATGTATTTACACACACACACACACACACACACACGCATATATCTAAGCTTCACTTATTTTGCTTCTCTAGAAAACTGAGCCTAAGGCATTTTTAAATCATTAGGGAATAAGGTTTTTAGGCTTTCCTCTCCTAATGCTACTGAATGTATTCAAACTGCCAAACTATGGTTAATAGCTGATTGCTTAACTGTTGTGCTACCAGGGCTTCATCTATGGAAAAAGTCTTCAAAAAGTTTGTGGGAAAGGTCCATTATCTTTTAATTCCATTTTCTATAAACTTTTTAGAGCACCTCTTCTGGGTGTGTTTTGTGTAAGTATATGTGTGTGTATATATATATACACCTATATAGGTAAATTTTGCTTCTTACAATACTATGATGCTGTCAGATGATCCTTATATTTGTATGTCTGCATTATGCATTGTCATTTAAGTATATTTTGTAACATATAGTTGTATAATTATGTCTTGGACATAGCCATGGTCATTTCCTTTCACAGGATAGCGCATGAATGGAATAGTACAGTTTCTGTTCATTTTTTACTCTCTATCTCCCTGACAAATAAATAGAAAGTGCTATCAACTTGATTTCAGGTTCTTATTTATGATGATTTGTCTTCATGTAATTAAATACCAGTTGTGTGAGCTTAGCTCTTTTATTCTGTAATCACCGGCCTGGCCCCCCAAAACACAATTTCATAGAGCATTTCATAGACAGTACTTCCAGAAATGTCATTACAGTACTGGAGAATTGGCATTTTCTGTGCCAAGATGTCATTCCTAATAATACTGTGTCTGAGGAAGTGAAGCTGGGAGAAATAGCCCACAGGGGGGTGAAGGACAGGTTGCCACATCTGTAAATAACAGTGATTTGAGAGATGATCATCTCACCAACAGAGCTCATCCCCTCCCCTCCTCATTCACATTAGGATTTTTGGCGGTGCCTGGTGATGCTGTCAAAGCCCCCTAAAATCTAGGAGTGATGATGGAGAGCTCCCTGTTCTGTCTCCTTTGAAAGTCATTCATGAGTGTATTTAGCAAAAGGCAGAGAGCAGGGTATTACATGCACACGGATGGAGCTCTTCTTCTCTTCCTTTGTTAGATGCAACACCCCCTTTGTCAGTGTCCTGATTGTTTTGTGATTTAGCTTCAACCTCCACTGCGTGGCATCATTATGTAATATTGAGGATCCGGGGAAGGGAGGCCTATAGCCAAGTGGAAATTCAGTACCTTAGTAGTTGCGGTGGCCAAGCTCTAGTAAGAGTTTCCCCAGCCCTTGTGTTGTTTCATTTGATCATCCTCCCTACTACTGAGTTGATTTCAATTTATAATGACTCCACAGGACAGGGAAGAATTTTCCTGGTCAGTTTCTGAGGCTGTTCATCTTTACATGAGCAGAAAGTATCACTTCTGTAAAATGGCTTTTGATTTCTAACTGCTGACCTTGTGGTTTGCAGCTCCATGGATAATCCATTTCTCAATCAGGGCTCCAACTTTGATCATAGAATAACTTAATTTAAGTATTTTAACTGTCACCATTTTATAGAAAAGAGTCTTATGGCAAAAATTGTTTAAGTTACTTTCTAAGTTGTCATATATACAAAGCAATGGATGCTGCTCCTAAGATACACATTTAGCTCCAGCAAGGGGGTGGGGGTGGGGGTGGGGCTAATGATTCTTCTTTGTTGTTTTTCATTTAGAACTCCCATAGTGAGATAGTGTTTGGGAGCCAAATAATAATCTTCTCCATTGTCTGGCTATTGTTGGGCACCATTGGGTCATTTTGTCTTATATAGTTCTCTACAGACATAAATCTGGGTGATGCTTGCACACACACACACACACACACACACACAGATGGGGATATGGTGGTGGTGGTGGGGGGAGGGCACTTTTATATCAAGAAAGTGTTGCACAAAGTTGTAGAAGAGGTGCAAGTCTTTGGGTCAGATGTAATGTTGGAAGCTTTGTCTGACTCACGTCAAATTCTAGATACATAAGCCACACTCCAGGTGAAACTTCCTCCTAACTGCATCTGGGCTGTGACCTGATTAAGGTGGTAGTACTCCACCCAGAACATCATGGAATTGATTGTTATTTCACGTCGGTGGAGTCCAAACTATCTAAAAATCCTGGCCCAACCAAGTTGATACAAAACACAACGATGATATAGAGTGCCCCATATGACAGAGTAGAACTGCCCTGTTCGGATATTTCGGCTTTCCTATTCAAGGAAGCCGATTGCCAGCTCTTTCTCCTGGGGAGCTGCTGAGAAGCTCAGGACTTCCTTCCTTTCTGTTAACAGTTGTGTCTTTTCTAACATTTTCCACCAAGTTCTTTTTATTTTCTCATAGTTTGTGTTAATTTTGCCCATTTAACATTTTGACCATCTAAGTAATAAAACTACTGATGGCCTTTGTCACATGCTTTTCTAGCTGTGTATGAAATCTAGTGTGACCACAGCTCCTGCACTCTCTGTCATGCATCATAACAGACAAAAGTCAAGGTGTACCATAATTAGATTCATATAATTAACCTTTCCAAACTGTGGCATTTTTAACCCTCCTATTTATCTTTTCTACGGTAACAAGACATGGTTAATAAATGAGCCAGGATAATACACCTTGGCATTTATATATCCATATTTTCCCACCTACAATGATCTTTGTTTTACTATAAACAACTTAACTCTAGTAGCTTCTTAATAATTGAATCAGATAACCCTTTTTAACAAAGTCTTTTTGGCTGCAGCCAGAAGTTTGCCATTTTCGTACACATCTTGGGTTCATCAGCCCATGTTACTAAATGGATCAGGAGAAGGCTGCAGCCTGACATCTAATTCATGCAAAAGTAATTGTCCACTTCTACACTACACGAGCCATTTCTTTGACATAAATATTTCTGTATATGTACATATATAAGCTTTGCTGATGTTGCTTCTTTAGAGAACCCAGCCTATGACAATCGCTCTCATTCTACATTATCTTTCTGGTGTATGCTGGTGAAGACTACTGAAGGTACTGCCAAAAGAACAAACAAATCTTTCTTTAAAAATCAAAAGCAAGAATGCTCCTTAGAAGTAAAGTTGGCAAGACTTTATCTTACATACTTTTTATCAGGAGAGACCATTCCCTTGAAAAGGATATCATGCTTGGTAAAGTAAGATCAGTGAAAAAGAGGAAGCCTGTGGATAAGATAGAGTTATACAGTAGCTACAGAAATGAGCTAAAACATGACAACCATGGTGGGGAGGGGCTGGACCAGCAGTGTACATTGTACATAAGGTCACCGTGAGTCATAATAAACTCAATGGCACTAACAACAACAACAAATGATAATAACCTTCTGAAAATCCTACGCCAGCCATGTTGACACAAATCTCAGTACAGTTCTGCTGCTCCTATCTCACAGATATCATTTGAGGTTGCATTTTGCATTGGGGTGATAGCTATAGCTCATAGTATTGAACACTGCTTGCTGATCTTTTCTGGGTATGAACGCATTTAATCCACATGGCAACATTATGATATATGTAGTTGTAACATCAGCATGTTTAATGAAAAGTAAAGGGAGATATTGATAGGGTAAGATACTTGCAAAGGCAACAGAGCTATAAGTGGCATGGCCAAGATTTGAATCTAAGCTTAACTGCCATATTGTAGTCACCAGTCAAAAGGTATGACTCTAGTAATTGGCTATGGTTTAATTGTTGATTATCACACAGGAGTAAACATTGGATTAAAGGAAAAAAATACCTTAAAAGAATTTTAAAGTCATTTTAAAGAGAAGTTGGACTGGAGGAATTAGAGTAGGCAAAGTGAAGAGAATTTAGAGTATATATGTTTATTGTCTTCAAGTATTATACAAGCTGTCAAAATAGAGAGGGATTTAACTTATCTTGAATAGACTCAAAAACTAGAATTAGTAGCATGAGCCGCATATTTTCACCTAAATATATATGACACTTTTACTTGTCTGACTCATCTAAAAATAATTTCAAAAAGCCATTGTTAGAGAACAAAAAAAAATTTTTTTAATAGGAGGTCTCCCCATGTCAGGTTGGTTGACATCTTTTGGTCTTTTCCCCTTTTTTGGTGAGATTCAAATATCAGAAAGAAGTTAAAGTACACAAGTTTTAAGTACCTAATAATCCTTGATTCTCAGACGAGTGTCCTGACTGTTGGGAATGGGAGTCAATATAATGTTTTAACTATGTTGGAGACAGAGATCAAAGAAAAAGATGAAGTTAAAAAACAGAAAGTAGAAAGGAAACTGTAAGGTGAATGTGTGTACCACGGAGGTGAGCAATGAAAATAAAGCATGTCACTTAGCTCTGTGCCCAGTGAGGACCTGCTGGGCAGAGGAGCTACAGTAGAGACTGTTGATCCAGGCCAGACAGGCTTTTGCCAACCTTTCCGATGGTCATGCATTTAATAGTGGTTTGGGGTTGACTTAGCCTGACTTATTTTTTCCTCCGAGACAGCTTTTCCCTCTTTGGTTTGAAGACCAAGCTCTGATTCTGTTGTGGAGAAAAGCTATTAAAAAGAAATTGTGGTATATAAAATAGAAACACTTTTTTGATCATATTTCAAAGGATTTGAAGGGAAAGACAAGAAAATCAATACAGGCATGGATTCTTTTACACTTCTAAAAGACAATTCTTCTCTCTCTAAAGTCTGTTTCTGGGTGTTCTTGCTGTGAAATCAGCCCATAACTGCCAGATTTAATGGAAATTTACTTGGTAAGAATATAAAGTATTAAGCAGAGCAGCAATGTGTTCAGCTACTTCCTTCTCTTCCTTTCTTTTGTCAAGTAATAATACCAGCAATAGAGCCATGTGTCTTAGTTATCTACCACTGCTTTAACAGGGACACCAAAAGTGGATGGTTTTACTAGATTTATTTCTTATAATTTGGGAAATTTGAAGACCAAATTTTGGGTGCCACCTCCATGGAAAAATCTTTCTCTTCATTGGCTCTGGGGGAAGTCCTTTCTTTCAAAATCTATGAACATCTTGTCCCTCGTCACCTGATGCCAGATATCTTGACAGTAGTCCTTCCCTGGGTCTAGGAGGTTCTCAGCACAGATATCTCGAGTCTAACAGAAAAGCTTGGCTCCCTGTGCTTCCTTCTTGCTGGTACTGGAATCTCTCCCTTTCTGCTCACTTCTCTCTCATTTTATCTTTTGTAGTGCAGGTCACATGCCGGGTAAACTCTCTTGACATTGCATCCTACCTTAATCCAGCCTCATTAACAGAAAAAATGTGATAAAAATCATTTTAACATACTTAACCATGCCTCATTAACATATGGAAGTCATAATTTACGCATCAAAAGATGTTAATTATATTAGACCAAAAATTGAAGACAATGGCACAATAGTGGAAATCGTGTCCTAGTCAAGTTAACACATATTTTAAAGGAACAAAATCCAATGCATGACATCACATTATTTTCAATATATTTGTTATTGTTCATTCTTTCATTTATTTTTGTTAGAAGATTTGCATTCAATTTGGAATATGTTTGCAGAGTTGGGTCCTTTTCATTTATCCATTAGTATTGTTCATATTTAAGTCACCTATGATGCAAGCACTACTATGATGAAGTTAAATTTCTTAATATGTGACCTTTCTAGACATGTCTTCATAATACCCACTAAATGGAAGAGGACTGGGCAAATAGGGTGTGTGAAACGCTAGTCGAAGGCAACATGAATTTGAGTTGCTATTTCTCTGTGTGTCAAAGAGCTATCTTAGAAGAAGAGGTAGAGCAGTTTCTAGGGTCATCAAGTAAGATGAGCCACTGGCGCATATTCTAGGTTCCTCTATCTCTGCCTGCAGTGGCATGGGCAGCAGAAGTCATGCCACACCCAGACCAGATGCACCAGAGCATAAAAGCCACAGTGCTGAGACCCTAGACTGTGAGGAAGAACAGAAAGTGGCCTTCTCAGTCCATAGAACAAGGCAGAGGCCATGGGACCATATAACTGAGAGGCCAAAGGCCAGAGAGACTTGCTTTGCTGGCTAGGAGAAGTGCTGTTAAGGATCGAAGACTGTATCCTTAATATTTGCTGATCCTGACTTATGATAAACTGTTAGCCTCCTACATAAATACTCATAATTATGAGTATTGTCTGTGAGCTCAGTGAAGCCATTGCAACAGATTATCAAAACCAGCAGAGAAAAGAAGAGCGCAGCGGGAGCATTGATTGGGGTCAGAATTCAATCAAAATCATGGACAGTGGACGCATGTCTGACTTATGCTATTTTCCTTTGGCCAATGTAGTAAGATACCCCTTCCCCCCTGGGTAGCTAAAGCATGTCTGATGCAACTTCTCTGCCATTGTTTTCAACTCCTTTTTCATTGCTTCCATAGTTAACAAATCTTAAAAACAGATCTTACATTTTAACCCACTGTCATTGAGTCTAATTTAATACACACCTTACTAAAGACAGTGAATTATCTATTAGTTTGCCATCCTTTGGTGGCTTGTGTTTTGCTGTGGTTCTGGAAATTATGCCACTCTATTTCAAATACAAGCTTGTCACCCATGGTGGAGAGATTTTAGAGGATATTCCAGAGTAAAATAATCTAAGAGGAAGTGAGAGACAGAATTCTGAAAGGCTAGTCACTGAAAACCTTATGACTAACAGTGCAATATTGTTTGGTGTAGTGTTGGAAGAAGAACCACTGAAATCCAACGGCACTCAAAATATGACTGGGTCAATCCCCCACACCAAAGAAGAGTTGGCCATCATTAGGTGGTTGAAGCAAAATGCAGGACTTTCATTTGCTGATGGGTTGTTACTCAGTAAGAGAAGAAACAGCTGCAAGGATCCATTAATAATCAGAACGTGGAATGTGTGAAATATAAGTGAAGGAAAATTGGGAGTCATTAACAATGAAATGAACATTGATATAGTCAAGGTCATGCCTGATGGAAAGATGCTGGCATATGCACAACTGCTTCCTTTGATGCTTTAGCTGTTGCCAACAAAATCAGAATCATTTAAGCTGAGTTTAGCTGGCTAATGCTTAAATAAACATTTTCAATAATTTAAAAAAGTGATGGGACATGTCAAGATCTATTTAGTGAGCTAAAATGGACTGCTATTAGCCATTTTGAATTGAAGACATATAATGACTTAATATGCCAAGTATGGTAAATTGAAGAAGAATGGTATTTCATTTATCAACCAAAAGAACATTTCAAGACATAACGATGTATGATGCTATCTGTGATAGGATAATATCCAGGCACAGTCAAGGAAGCCAAGTTGATACAATTCTTGAAATTTATGCCAACCATGAAAGCCAATGATAAAGAGAAGAATTCTACAAAATCTGAAGTCTGCAATTGATAAAATATATAACCAATCAAAGATGAATCAATAATTATTGATATTTGGATTGTGAATGTTGTCAACAGAGAATTCTTTATGATATAATGATCATATGTATTTCTTCCATCTTCTTTTGATGCTTCCTGGATCATTCAGTATTTTGTTCATAGAATCTTTCAATATTGTTTCAGGAGGTAAACATTTTTCTTCAGTTATTTGTTTGAGATTTACTGAACATGTTCTTCCTTTTTGATTTTCTAACTTCAGGGTCCTTGCATAATATATTTTAATACTTTACTTTGACTCTTTGTGCTGCCCTTTGAAGTTTCCTGTTAATGTCTAGACCTCCTCATTTCTCCTACTTGGTTTAGCTGCTCTATGGTCAGGAACATGTTTCAGAGTCTCTTCTGATACCCCATTTATCGTTTATTTATTCTCTGTCTTTTTTAGTGAGATTTTGTTTTCTTCATGTAGGAGGTTTGTGATGTCATCCCAGAGCTCATCCAGTTTTCTGTAAGTAGTGTTCAAAGCATCAAATTTATTCTTGACATTGTATTGTAAATTAGGTGGGATGTAACCAAGTTTGTAATTTGTTTTTCATGAACATTTCCCAATTTTCTTCAGCTTCAACCTGAACTTATGTAGAAGTAAGTAGTTGGTGGTCTGTTCCACAATCATCCTCCAGCCTCATTTTAGCTGCTATTGAGCTTCTCTGGAGTCTATTTCCAAAAATGTAGTCAATTTTATTCCAATATGATCCATCTAATGAAGGCCACAGGTATTGTTGCTGTATATGTTGTTGACAATGTAGCAGATGGAGATTGGGCCTCTATTCAAGTACTCATTCAATGCAAGAAAATTTTGTTGTATTAAACTGGCATTCCATGATGCTCATCTTCCCAACACTATTGCTGAAGACAAAGCGGGTACATAAGCAAATGTGGTGAAGAAAGCTGAGGGTGCCCAGCTATCAAAAGATACAGCATCTGGGGTCTTAAAAGTTTGAAGATAAACAAGTGGCCATCTAGCTGAGAAGCAACAAAGCTCCCATATAGGAAGCACACCAGACTGTGTGATCACAAGGTGTTGAAGGGATCAGTTATCAGGCATCAAAGTACAAAAAATCATATCATTGAGAATGAGGGCCAGTGCAGAGTGGAGACCCAAAGCCCATCTGTAGGCAACTGGACATCCCTTTACAGAAGGGTCATGGTGAGGAGATGAGCAAATTAGGGTGCAGTGTAGCACTGATGAAACATACACTTTTTCTCTAGTTCTTTAATGCTTCCTCCCCCAACTATCATAATCCCAATTCTATCTTCAAATCCATCTAGACCAGAGGATGTACATTGGTACAGATAACAGCTGGACACACAGGGAATCCAGGACAGATAAACCCCCCAGTGCCAATAATGAGAGTAGCAATACTAGGAGGTTAAGGGGAAGGTAGGGGAGAAAGGGGGGAACCGATCACAATGATCTACATATAGCTCTCTCCCTGGAGGACAGACAACAGAAAAGTGGGTGAAGGGAGACATCAGACAGTGTAAGACATGAAAAAACAATAATAATTCATAAATTATCAAGGGTTCATGAGGGAGGAAGATTGAGGGAGGGAGGGGCAAAATGAGGAGCTGATACCAAGGGCTCAAGTAGAAAGCAAATATTTTGAGAATGATGATGACAACAAATGTACAAATGTGCTTGACACAATGGCTGTATGTATGGATTGTGATGAGTTGTACAAGCCCCCAATAAAATGATATTAAAAACCAAAAAGTCATTTGTCTATCATGTAATCCCAAGCATTGTTTCTCTCACCTAGGCCATCTTTTCCAGTAACTCCCTCCTAGTTTCCAATTTCCCATTCCTCACACCGGTAATTATCAATGTATCTTGATGATATGTTATATCAATTTTAGACAGACCATGTAAGTTTCTTCATCATTAGTTTTAGTGATTAACATGTTACTTTGAATAATATTTGTATTAACAGGGTTTTCTTGTGTGTGTGTAGATATTATTCCATCATAGATAGCATTGCACATGAAAACAGATCTTTAAAATACTTTTTTTGACAATGAATGTGATACTAATCCTCTTGAACTTGTCATTTCTGATAGAGTAAACTATATGATTTTCTGATTGAAAATGGCCAGTATCAGTCCATTTAAGCCTAAGCTATCAACTTATGCATTCCATTTCACTTTTTAGGATTTCAGATTTTCCCAGATTTACATTTCATAATTACATGGTCTAGTCATGAATATATGTTTGAGGTTTCTTTCTTTTTTGCCTTTTTCTTTTTGAATCATCCCTGTCAACAAAAGACCGTCCTGAAGGCTTTACCCCCTCCACATCAATCCTGTTGATTTTACTTGGAGTAAGGTGCTCTTCCCCAGTTGTATTTTGAGTGTCTCCTGACCCAAGAGGCTCAACTTTTGACAATGATGTGCTACTATTCATGAATTTTTTAGTGCACCTGACATTGCTATTCAATGGATAATCCTTCCCAAATGGACACCTTATTCCTGCTTTATATTCTGTTATTAGTTTGGAAGTTCTGCTGGAACATGTTTACCTTCTGTGAACCTGCTGGTTTTTGAAATACTGGTAACATAACTATAAAAGTCACAGAAACACGTAAGCCACCACAGTGCAACAAACTTATAGACAAGTGATGGAGAACTATCTATAGGTATGTAGAAATATAAATAAAATAGAACATATATTTATTGAAATAAATACGTAGATAATTTTCAGATATAACCAAAGAGTTCAGCATTGGTCTTTTGACCAGTGAAACTGTTTTTAAGGAAAGATTTCCTAAACTTGTATAACATGGTTCACAAAATTTATGATTTGCATTTTAATGATGTGAGTAGTTTGTAGCATAGGTACAGTTTGTGAGTGACCATTCAAACCACATCTATGGGTGTCAACTCACTATGAGAAAAAGATAAATATTTAACCAAAGGCTTGGAGAAGATTCAACTCTGCATCCTCCAGAGCACCATCTACCCAGAGATCAGAAGGACTAGATGGTGCCAAGCTACCCTCACTGACAGTTCTGATCAAGTTCACAATATTTTATCCCTGATAGGAGAAAAATTTGGAGCACCACTCCAACTCTTACTTAAACTAAAATAATAAATGATTCACAGGCACAAATAGGAATAGTAGAGAACACAGTACTTCCTGAAATTATGGCCATAAAACAGTCATGAAACCTAGAACTGAGCCCATGCTTCAAGATCATCTTTTAACAAATCACAGAAAGGCACTCAAAATACAGAATATTCCACATAAGATTGGTGCTTTACTTTAAAAACATCACTATAAGACCAGAAGATGAGGAATTATTCTAAAGGAAAGATGAAAAGTTAAGTGGGCAGTGAACCTAGACAAGAGAAAGGGAATATAATGAACAAAATTAAAGAGAATATTGACAGATTGTGGTAGTGTGACTAATATCATGAAAAATTTGTACGGAGATTGTCAAAGAGGAAACTAAACTTTCATCAAAAATTTAATAAAATATTGCTTGAAAAATAAAAGATTTTGTCCAAGTCCAGTTTATAATTTATCTTTAAACTGTCCCACATATAGGAAAATACTAAATTATTGAATTAATAAATGTCAACTGCATTCCTCAGCATGTTATTGCACCCCAAAGCTTTAATGAGGTTCACAAATTCATCATCTCTTAGATTTCATGTTTAAACTTTTTTGATTGCAGAATGACAGAAGGAAAAAGAAAACATATACTTTGTCGCAAATATATGATCTCTGATCCTGAGATTTGTCTTCATTTGCAAGGTTACTTTCTTGCCTTGGTGAATTATCTCTCAGCTTGTTCTTCTCAATCACTGAAATAAACGCCTTTGTAGAAAACCAGTAATCTTGAGCCTTAAAGGGCTACCATATCTTGCTAAGGATGGAATAAAAAGCTATGATGTAATGGCTCCTATGATGATTGGTAGAGGAAAATGCCGATTGCCCCCTGGAGTGGCATATAAATGCCACAATAGTGTCATCACTGAGAGTTGCTGCTTTATCTAAGTCACAGCTTAAAAAAAGTTTTAAGACAGAGTGAAGTAAAACTCTTTCTTAGAGGTGAGAATACATTAATTTTGTAGTCGGAATTTATGGCTACTTTCTGTATAATTACTATTTTGGCTTAACATCATTATACGGGGAATTTTTTTTCATGTTACATCGTGACAGTTGCTTTGATTTTGACAGACATTCAGTGAAGTGTTTCCGAAGCAATGTGACAGTGCCAGCCATGACATTAATTGCCTCTTTTGTTGGAAAATGCCATATGTAACACTTCAAACTGAATCCAAACATCAGGATGACTATTCATTTATTTCACTCTGCAATGGAACTCTGAAATATTAGCCTTCATTTTGTCTTCCTCGGTTTCATAATTGACTATCTCAACTATAAGAACGGAACAGATTAGCCAGCACTATCAATGAACGAGACAGACAAATCAACTGTGTCTGTTATCAACAGCATATAATACTCAGCCCATTTAAGAAGTGGGTGTTAGATTTGTGAATCATATTTCCTTAAGTGTAAAATTAATTTAACAAGCAAACAAGTCAATAGCATTTTGTCCTTGAGAGTCATAAAATGCATGAATAGGTTCAAAAGAAAATAAATTAATTTCTTCATTAGGAACTTGAGTTTTTTGGGTTTTGCGTTTCCTTATTTTTTTCTTTTGACATAAACATCTTTCTTATCATGAGTTACAAGATAGTATTAGGGTTAAATTAATGCACTGTATGCATTCATATATTTATTCATTTGTTAATTTAATTACTATTTCAAGTCCTATTCAGTTTCAGGCACAGTTTTGAGCAAAAAGATAACTCATTACTGCCGTACCAGTGGTTGAATTATATGAAAATGTATTAAAATGACACAATTGTGTCCGCAACTTATGTAAGAAAAATACTTTCTTACATCGACAATCACCTCTACTATTTGAGATGCATTAATCTTTAATCTAGTATAGCAATACACAGTTTTACTATGGAAAAATGTAGAAATATTTACCATCGTTAATTTTTCATAGTTTTTAATAGTTTCATTATCTACCTATTGCTTCAAAGATTTTCCTTCAACCCAAATTTATGTTTATAAGACCATGGCACAACTTCCACCACTTGTCTATCAATTTGTTGTATTGTGATGGCTTGTAGGTTGGTGTGATGCTGGAAGCTATGTGACTACTTCAAATGCCAGTAGCGTCACCCACCGTGAACAGGTTTCAGTGGAACTTCCTGCCTAAGGACAGACAACTAAGAAGGGCTCTATTCCCTACTTCAAAGAAGAAGTCATTGAAAACCTTATGCGTAGTTTAGAAGCACTTTCAAATACTGAAAAAAAGAAGGCAGAACATTGTCAGAGATACTGTTGGCAGATGGGCCCCTCAGCTCTGTGGGCACTTAAAATGTGGCTGAAGAGGAGCTGATTTTTTTGAGGGGAGTCGACCACGGTGACGTGAGCCCCGGAAAGACTGTGAGAGTCAGATGGATCTCAGATCAATCAAAAAAAAAGTTATCTTGTGCTTCATGACTTTGCTTAGGCATTCATCAGCGTGGACCATCATTAACTGTGGATGACCTTGAGAAGGATGGGCGTACCACAACACATCATTGTCCTCACTCAGAGCTCCTACGTGGATCAAGAGGCAGTTGTGCAAGCAGAACTGGGGAATACAGCATGATTTAAAATTAGGAAAGTTGTGCGACAGGGTTGTTTCAAGATATTTGCTAAATCTCTATGCTGAGAAAATCATTAGAGAAGCTGGATTATATAAAAAAAGAGTGAATCATCAGGATTTGAAAAATTCCACCCGTCACTGATATACCTGAAATAATTTGACTAAATATGAATTCTCAAATTCCATTTTCGAAGGTAACACTGGAGAAATATATATTTATTAATGGTTAACAGTATATTGATCATCAATATTTATTAAAATAATCAATGATTATTGGGTAAATTTTTCCTTTTTTATTTTAAGTGTTTGCTTATAATATCGCAGGGGTGAGTTCAGTTCCAGCCCTGAAGACTGAATAAGTGCCAGTTTTGGGGCTCCACACTACCCAGCCCCTTCTAGTGCAATCTTTTTCAGAACAGTTGATAGTGGTAGCTGGAGAATTGAAGGAATTAATCATTCATAGATGAATGAAGCAATGGCCAGAAGGGTCTGGGCAGGCGAGGAGGATTCTGCAGGGGCAGTGAAACATAGAAGGTTGTTCTTCTAGTCAAAGTCCCAATCAACTCGCACCAAGGGACCTTTTTTGTCATGAGTCCCGTTAAGAAGGGGGCGGGGTTGAGATGGAGGGGGAGACACTGATGGTATCCCCTGTGAATAATTGTTAACAGGACTCGCTGAATTGAAACCTTGCTGGGTATAAAATGAGCCCTTTGAAAAGCAATTGGAGTATCTCCCTACCAGCAATAGGCAGGAATGGCTTGTGTCCTCTGGACCTCGAGATCCTGGAGGAGTGAAAGTCCTTGATCCAGAAAGAGGTGACATCCTAGGGGCAGCAGCAGAACCAGAAGCCAGAATGTGAAACAGAGTCATGGATTTGCCAGCTCACAGCAAGTAAAGCCCAGTTCTGTGGGGGAGAAGACTGGCTTGTGAAGTGTGGTGCCCCTGGGCACTTATTTGGGGGAGTTGAACTCCTGGCCCATGCAAGTGGAGCTAAATGCCCTCAGGTTTAGGTTTAATATAGTGGGGTGCCTCCGGCCACTTAACTCCGGGATCTGGTTTCCCTCACCCCTGGAGCTTGATCTGCATGCCTTCAGGTAGAGGCATGCCATTGGCCTGAAGACATTCTGTGTCATGTCCTGGGGAACAGCTGTAGCCTGTGGTAATTCTCACTTGGATTGAGACCTGTTAACTTCCTTAATAAACCCGTTTGGTCATTGTGGAGTCACCTAATCTGGTGTCAATGTAAAGATTGAGTGTAGGGGTAGATCTGTCAATCTGGAGATAGCCAATGAGACTTCTGTGTGGGCATGGCCTTCTCTTAAAAATTCTGCAAAATCTGGCACTTCCTCCTCAGAGGTGGAAGACACTGCTCTCTCTCTGCTATTCCCTGGGAGACATTGCAGAAGACAAGCCACAAGGACGCAACTAGACCTCAGAAGCCAGAGAAGCCACAGAGAGACCCCTGCCAGCGCTGAGATTTTTCCAACGACACTGGATCCAAAGACTTGCTACCCACTCTCCTGTGATCTGCATTAGGCGTCATTGCAGGTGTTCCGTGAGTCTGAGAATTTTATAGATTAATATCAGAAATATGGGATAATATCAGACTTGATCTGGACTAGGCTAGGATGTTTTCTCAATGTTCAATTGCTCTTGTATATAAATCTCTTTTTTATACACATATGTGTGTCCATGGATTTGTTTCTCTAGTCTACCCAGACTAACACAGTCATGAATATTGTCTGTGAGTTCTTTGTGGCAATTGAATAGAATATTAGAACCTAGCTGAAGTAGTTTATTGTGCCAACCTGGCCAATAAACACACGTGGGGTTAATTGAAGGGTGGAGAGATAAATGGCTCAGTGAGACTCGCCTTTCTAGTTCTCAGGTCTCTTGCTTTCTGATGGTCGGACCAGGGTGCAGCTGCCTTAACCAGTTCCCTGCTTCAGCTGGCAAAGCTCACTTCCTGCAAGACATCCCGGAGGATAAGCCACATCTACCTACCCCAATGCAACCCTGGGTGCTTGAGCAGCCATGCGGAGACGCCTGTCACTGCTGAGATGCTTACATGCTCACTGACTTGGCTTTCGTCCGCATTCGGCATCATTGCGTGTGTTTTGTGAGATGGAGGAGGACTTTGTGGATTGGTGTTGGACATATGGGTTAATGGGTTGATGTTGGAGTTGTGGGTTTGGGCAACACTGGATTGGGGTGTTTTCTTGATGTGCACTTACCCTTTATATAAAACTCTCTCTTATACATGAGTCTCTGTGGATTTGTTTCTCTAAAGTACCCAGACAAATACACTAACTATACAAATAGAAAACACAGTCTGAGATATAATGTGGGCCTGAATATGGTGGTATAATGTGTTTAAAAGTAATAATGAATGAAAATCAATATTTCTGGATTACATCAGCTATAAATATTTATTACATTTTCCAAGCTAATCTGTGAGGTGGCAATTTGTATTACTTTGAGGAAAGGTAAATTTTATGTCAAAAATCAAATTATAAATTTGTAAATGTTGATTTTGTTGTTGTTTTTCATCTTGAGTTCTAGGTTTAGAGACAGTTTTTGCATCAGAAATGTACATAGTAATTTCTCTTATTTTTCCAGAATAACCTTTTCTAACACAGGCACAATTTTCTACTTTATCTGTTCGCTTATTTTCATAATTAAAACACTGAATATTTTACAAAATAATCTCTGTTTTTATACACAAATGAGCAGTGTTTGTAAATGGTTGAGGGGCAGAGAATTTAATCTGCATGAAATCATCACGTTTCCCTAGATGTCACCGTGAAATTGGTACTTTCCCCTGGAAATTTCCATGAAATTACAAAAATTATTGCATCCTTGTCTCTGGAGATCTTGCTTGAAAATATAAAGGAGACAGGCTCATTTTTTTATTGTATCTCAGTGTTTGGTAGCGCTAATTATTAACAAATCTGTTGATTAAGCTATAGGGGAAATGTATATGGTTTATACAGAAACATTTGGAAGATGATTCTAATTAACTCTCTAAATTTAATAATCAAAGAGTTCTCACATCTATCTGAATGACAGCGCTGTAGTCCCATCATCCCCTGATGGCAGCTTCCCAATTAAGGGAAATCATGGGAGCCAAATAACAGGTCATATGCACCTTATTCTCAAAGTTGACTAAATCAAAGAATCAACCATCAGGGAGGCTACTGTTTTTCATTGTCTACAAAAGTGCTCTTAATTTCCAGTGTAAGATTTAAAAAATATGTATTCTAATTTCTTTTTCTCTCTTCCACATGCACACACATACACAAACCACACCACATCAAACCCAGACAGTTTCTCCTTCTGATACATTCTTCCAGCAAGTGTAACATCAGGGTAGGGGAGATTCAGAGTTGGTTTTCCTTCTCTTTATGGGCACAAGGAGCCTGGGGGCGTAGTGGCTATGACTTGGCTGCTAACTGCAAGCACAGCAGCTCTAAACCAGCAGCTGCTCCCCAGGGTCAAAGACAAGGCCATCTGTTTTGTCTACAGCTACAGTCTGGGAAACCCACAGAGGCAGCTCTGCTCTGTCCTATTTGGTGCTTCTGAGTCAGAATCAACTCGACAGCAGTGGGTTTGTTTTCTGTTTGTTTGTAGGGTTAAGGAACACCAATATAACATATTGGTTAAGTATTTGGCTGCTAACCGAAAAATGAGTGGTCCTAACTCACTAATCAATCTGGGGTTCTGCTAAAGAAAAACTTTACAGTTCAATTCTGTATAGATTGAACCAGACCACACTAAATGATAGAGACTGAACGGGAGCCCTCCTAATAGCAAGTGCCATAGGATTTTTAAGGCTGTAAATCTGTACACAAATGGACAGACACATCTTTTGTCCACAGAGCACCTGGGGAGTTCGAATCTCAGACTATTTAGTCTGTAGACAAACATTCTAACCATTGCACCACTAAAAATCTATGAGGTGGTTCTGTTCAATCCTGTTGGGTTGCTAGGCATAAGAATTGAGCCCACTATAAGATTTTTTGGCAGGAGCAATAAATTCACATGACTTTCGCATCGTATTTGGACATCTTGCTCGCATTGTCTCTCTATAGAAAAGGATTATGTCTTCCTGCTGTACAAGCCATGACACATGGTTTGGGCCAATTGAATAGAAGTTTTATGACACCTAAAAATGTTTTAGTAGCCATAATATGGTTTTTCCATACTATTTCCTGATGACATGGAACTAGTAATTCCCAGATAAGAGATATTTCATTATTCCAGACTTACTTGTCTTGAAATAGACGGTGAGTTTCATAAAATTCTCAGTGAACACGTCATGATTGTTACATAAACTTTCACTCCTTCAAGTCATCGATAATATGGATATGTCTATTACTATATTTATAAATAGGAAAGAAAGAAAAACTCAGAATGGATGCTAGAAGAATTCTGAAATTTGATCTTGAATCAAGAGTAGCTACAGCTACTGGAAGAATGATGAAAGAAAAGAGCTGAGCAAAACATATCAAAGGGTACGTCAAGAAAATAAAGAATTAAATGAAATGCATGAAGACCTGAAGTTGGAAAACCACAAGGGAGAATTGGCTTAGCATTTCTCAACCTGAAAGAACTGAATTGAAGACAAATGCACACCTCGAGTTGCAATATTACAGGGAAAATACTGAATAATACAGGAAGCATCAAAAGAAAACGAAAAGATGCTCCAGAGTAACTGTACCAAGAATAACTGGTTGACTTGCATTGTACCATTTCAGGAGGTTGTATATGAAAACAACTGCAGGGAGAAGTCCAGGCTCTACTGCATCCATCGGTGAAAAGCAGATAGAAACCAAATGAAAAGATTTCAAATAAATTATACAGTACTCAGAGGCCTGATGGGACAGTTGGTTATGTGTTGCCCTGCTAATTTCAAAATCAGCAGTTCAAAGCCATGGGCCACTTTGCAGGAGAGAGATGAGCCTTTCTACCCCCATCAAGAGTTACAGTCCTGGAAACCTGTGGAGACCATTCTACTCTCTCCTGTATGGTTGCTCTGTGTCACAGTGCTGGAGGCATTAACTTGTCTCTGCCAGAGAAGTGAAAGTCAGCTACCTGCCAAGCTACTGGAAGAGAACCAGCTTTGTGGCCATTCCAAAGAAAGAGAACTCAACAGTGTACAGAAATTATTAAACAATACCATTAATATAATGTGCAAATATTTTTCTGAGCACATTTAATAAATGGTTACAGTGGTATGCCAACAAGGAATAGCCAGAGATTCAAGCCAAATTCAAAAGAGGACATGGCATGAAGGATTTCATTTTTGATGTCAAATGGATCTTGGCTGAGAGTAGAGAATTCCAGAAAAATGTTCACTTGTGTTGTACTGTCTATCCAAAGGTGTTTGGATGTGCAGAACATAGTAAACTATGGAGATCATTGTGAAAAACACTGTCTTCATGTGAACCTGTACAGAGATCAAGAGGCAGTTGTTTAAATACAAGGGTATACTGAGTGGTTGACAATCGGAGGCCTCCACGTCCGGGAACTTCCTGGCTATTGAGCTTGATGTGCTGCTGCACGGAGATGCTGGACAGTTTACCTGAGCATATGGGAGACTCTTTTATTCTCCAGGTGACTGTACAAATTTATTGTTTACTGCTGAAGTTGTAAAGAAAGGTTCAGGCTTTAGAATTTTTTCAATATAATAAAAACTCAAATGAAAAAAAAATCAGGAAAGATGTGCTTCAGGGTTGTATACTTTCACCATATTTACTGAATCTGTACAGTGAGCAATCTATATGCCGACTAGTAAGAGGATGAGTTGAATGAAGACCAAGTGGCATGAGGATTGCAGGAAGGTCATTAACAACCTGGCTGATGCTGGTGACACTACCTTGCTTGCTAAAAGTCAAGTGAACTTGAAGCACTTATTGAAAATGACAATTTTATCTGCCCAAAGTTAGAGTTAGATAGAGAGGAAAAATTTGCTCAGGAATTTGAAAGTCAATTCTGGATCTCACATTATGTTTATGGCTGCATAATCAGTAAAACAAAAGAAAAACAAAAAGCAAGCGCATCTATATCTTTTAAGACTCTCCTGAGTTTCTTGTGCTTCCAGAACTAATCTGAAATTAAAAATATAGATAAAGCACAAGGAAAGGAGACCAGAGATAAGAATCACAAAACAAACTAAGAAGCATAGACACCATGAAATAGAACTTACAACTGACACACATCCATAAAGTACTCCAGTAGTGCGGGTAAAAATGGAAGTATTTTTAAAGAAAGCATTTGAATAAGGACTAAAAGTTATTAAAAAAATGAACTAAAAGAATAGAACATATTTTGGTAAAACAGCTGATAGGTGAGGAGATAATTAGCAATCTTGGGGAATTCAGGAAAAAAATTGGAAAGCATAAGTGTAGAAGAATTAAAAATAGAAAGAGGTTATGAGACATTAAGATTAGAATGAGCATGTCTCATTCAAAAGGAATGAGAGAATATATGAGAGGCAATATTCTCAGTAAAAATTACTGACCAAGAGACCAAACCAGGAACCCATGCAGGATTAAAAAGACATGCATATCTGGAAACATTTAGTGAGACTCTGATAGAACAGAAAAGATAAAGTTATGCTCTGAAAAGAAGGCACGGAAGAATGAAAAATAAGGAAGAAAGAGAGAAAAGAAAAGCAGCTTCTTTGTCATTAGCCTGGAAGCTGACTTCTTGCAGCAGATTCAAGAGACAAAAGAAAATATTTTCAGTGTGCTGATAGAAAATACCCCTTGACTTATAATTTATATGACGAGGAAGATTCTCTTTTAAGAATTAGTCCCAATCAAGATCATTTCAACTAACAAAAACAGAGAGCATCCATTACTAATAGAATTTAACAGCAAAAACATATTCATAGAGGAGAATCTTATATAATTTTGAAAGCCTAAGATACAAGAAAGGACTGGAGGTAGAGAAACTGGTAAATCTGTTTTAAAATACATTTTGAAGAAAGATAAAATATAATGAAGGAAATATAGTCAAAATACTGAAACATTATTTTATAAGTAAAGAAGAGTTTTTTTAGAGATAACCGGACTTTGGCTTCTTATAGTGTTTAGGAGGAGCTTAAGGATATTGATTGAAATGACACTTGCTGACATGCTAAAGTATGAAGTTGAATAGTAGTGGTTTAAGGATACATCCTGGCTTTTCCCTAATCTTAAAGAAAAACATGGTCTTTCACTATTGGATATTTTGTTAGCGGTAGATGTTTGAAGATCCTTTCATAAAGTGGCAGTGATTTTACTTTATTCCTAGAATTTTCATCATCAATGAGTGCTGACTTCTGTGAAATGATTTTCTGCCTCAAATGATATGATTGTGTGAACTTTCTCTTCTTTAGTGCATTAGTATGATGGATTGCATCAACCTATTTTTGAATGTTAATTCAGTCATGTATGCCTAGAATAAATTCCCACCTAGTATTGGTGTACATTTCATTTACACACTGTTGAATTTGTTTTACTAATACTTTGCTTCTAGATTCACAAGACATCTTAGTTATAGTTAGCCTGTCTTGAAATAGTTTTATCTTGCTTGAATATTAGAATGAGTTAGAATTTTTCCACTTTTGTTTTCTGGACATTGTGGAGACTAGGTATCCTTTCTTCTTTAAATGTTTGTGAGAATATAATGATGAAATTATGAGGCATTGGAGTTTTCTTTTCGTTTTCTGAGAAATGGCTAATTATTAGTTCAAACCCTTTAATAGTCATCGGCCTGTTCAGATTACCTATTTCTCTGGTGAGTTTTCAGCTTCCTTTGTTTTATCTTTTTGGTTAGCCTGGCAAAAGGTTTTCAATTAAAAAAATATATTTTCAAAGACCCAGCTAGCTTTTGGATTCCTTGATGCATCTCTATTGTTTTCCTGATTTAAATTTAATTTATTTTTATCTTAATTCTTAAGAGTTCTATTGGCATATAATTCACATGTCATACAATTCAATAGCTCAACCCTATTGAGAAGAGTTATTCAATCATCACCACAATCAATTTGAGAACATTTTCTTCTTTCTTGTATTCATTGTTGTTAGCTCCTCATTTCCTCTCAAAATCCCCTGCCATGTCCCTAGGTAATTGTTAACCCAGTTACTGTCTCTATAGATTTACTTATCTTGGATTCAAACCAAAAGCAAGAAACAAACAAAAACATAAAACTAAGAACAATGACAGATAAAACAGGAAAACCTCAATAGGAAATAAAGCAGAGACTATTAAAAATATGAACAAATTAAAAGTGGGTCCAAATGGAGATCAAATGATAAGGGGTTATATATTTTTTCTTTTGTTTTAGGTTTAGATTAGTCTGTATTGTTTCATATCTTTGTTATTTTAATAAATTTCTTACTACATATTTTACTCTAAGCATTCTTTTCACTGCATCACACAAATTTTGGTAAATTAGATATTTGCTTTCATTTTGTTCAAAATACAGAAAAATTTCTAGCTGGTACATTTTTAATGGGAAATCTAAGTGTGATAATTTCTGTGCCCTTTTAGACTCCTAAGGTTAATTCCTATTTTAATTCACTAAAATCTAAAGGTCTCTTCAGCATAGCACATCAGAGCTTTATTTCAGCAAAGAATGCATTTTGTCTGACTTTATTTGTTCAGAGAAATTATATAGGATAATGAAACAATTTTATTACTAGACACAGTGATGAACATATAGATATCAACCTCAGAGACCTCTGTAATGCAGGTAAATGAAACTCTTACTAAGTAGGTTTTATAACGTGTATTAGTGGAATTTCTCTCCCCATGTTAGAAGTATAATTTTTAATTCAACTTTAATCAAGGAAAGCACCTTCCAATTTTATATCCCTTCATAACTACATGCATTTGGGTAATCATTTGTAATACACAATTGAATATACCAAGTTTGCAGTTGTGTCCCTACTAAACTTTGACCTTATTATCGAACTATATAAATTAAGACTTGAAAGGACTTCAGCATCAATTATGCCAATGCTATTTTAATGAAAAAAAATAAGTATGAGCCTTTTCTAACTCTCCAATTCCTGTATATGGTACTTGTTTATATATTATCATAAAATGTTTTATATGCTTTTATCATGGTATCATATTAAAATTTTATTATATTGTCCGATTTCCTCTTGAGTTACTCCTTCAAGGTGGTAACTATGAATAACTATAGTGTTAGCATTGAATCTCAAGAATAGTGAACATTTTCTGATCTAGAACTATAATTACAATAACATTTTATATTCATGGAGCATTTGTTATGTACAAGGCATCCACACACACAAACACACACTCACACATGTTTTTATTCACACATAAACTTCATATCCTTTCAAATTTGTGATAAGTGTACCATTTTAATTTCCTTTGATTTTTTTGCCCTTATTACAGAAGTACCACTTAGTACAGAATAAGTGCCCTTATTACAGAAGTAAGGCAGAGCAAGCCGAACCAACTTGCTGGTTGCCACATATTTATTAAGATGTAGACCTAGTAAAAATATTTATATATGATGATGGGGAAATAGATCTATGTGCACATATTTATAGGTTTAGTATTAAGGTAGCAGATGGACATTGGGCCTCCACTCAAGTACTCCTTCAATGCAAGAACATTTTGTTCTATTAA
>NW_022103920.1:65724736-65751961 GCF_000313985.2 Echinops telfairi
ATTTGTCTTCAGTGATCCCTTCGACACCTCATGATCACACAGGCTGATATGTTCTTCCATGTGGGCTTTGTTGCTTCTGAGCCAGATGGCCGCTTGTTTACCTTCAAGCTCTTAAGACCCCAGACGCTATATCTTTTGATAGCCGGGCACCATCAGCTTTCTTCACTACATTTTGAAAAAGCATTTTAAAAGAGCATCATGTTTCACTGGAAAAAACTACTTTAATCCAAGTGATCTATGATCAAATTCAACATCAACAATACATCAACATATTAATTCTGTGAATTCTTGGTTGATGTACTTGTTTTTGTTCAGTGACTTGGCAACTTGCTAGATTCATAGCAACAATAGAGCAACTCAACACACTTAAACATCTGAGTTACACAGAGTCCAAACCAAACTCAATGCCATCTGGTTGTTTCTGACTTATAGTGGCCCCATGGGACAGGATAGGAGTGGGTTTCTCGGACTGTAGGTATTTGTGGAAGTAAACCTGATACTTCTCCCATGGAGAGGCTGCTGGTCTTGAACTGCTGGCCTTGGGGTTACCAACACAATGGAACACCCACTATACCACGAGGACTCTGTACAGGGAATATATAATGTTTGTGTGTGTGTGTGGGGGGGGGCGTGTGTTTGTGTAAAATAACTTTTAGACCATGCACACACACACACACACACACAATGTTGCTGTTATGTGCTATCAAGTTTGTTCTCACTCATGGTGACATCATGCCCAATTGTTTCGCTATTTGAGCTCATCATTGCAGCCTCCATGTTAATCCATCTTGTTGAGGGACTTCGGCTTCGCAATTCCTTTACTTTCCCAAGCATGATGTCCTTCTCCAGGGACTGGTCTCTCCTGAAAACAGATCCAAAATACATGAGACAGAGTTTCCCCATCCTTGTTTCTCAGGGACATTCTGACTGCGCAGCTTCCAGGACAGATGATTGGCTCTTGAGTAGTCCGTGGTTCTTTCAGTATTCTTTTCCAGCTCCACAATTCACATGCATCCATTCTTTTCAGTCTTCCTTGTCCAATGTCCAACTTGACATGCATGTTCCTTGACTGAAATACCCTGGCTTGGGTCAGGTGCACTTTAGTCCTCAAAGTAACATCCTTGCTTTTTCTGCATTTGAAAGAGATCTTGTGAAGTAGATGGATGCAAAGCAATGCATCATTTGCCCTTTTGACTGCTGATTCCATGAGCACTGATGGTAGGTAAAAGCTGAATGAAAACATTGATGATTTTCATCTTTTCTCCATTTATCATGGAGTTATTAATTGGTCCAGTTGTGTGGATTTTGGTTTTCTTTATAATGCAATTTGACCCATACTGAAGCCTGTAATCCTTGAAGTTTATCAAGTGTTTTAAGGCCTCCTCACTTTCAGGAAGCAAAGTTGTGATATCAGTACATCACAGGTTGTGAATAAGCTGTCCTCCAATCCTGATGCCTCATTCTTCTTTATAAAATCTAGCTTTTCTGTTCATTTGCTCAGCATGCTAAGTAAATAAGTAGGGTGAGAGGATACAACTCTGATGCATATCCTTCCTGATTTTAAACCATGCAGGATGCCCTTTCTCTGTTTTCACAACTGATTTTTGATCCATGTACAAGTTCTGCATAAACACAATACAGTGTTCTGGGATTCTTATATTTCTCAAGTTTTTCCATAGCTTGTTATTGTCTACACAGTCAAATGTCTTATCATAGACAATAAAGCACAAGTACATGTCTTTGGGTATTCTCTGCTTTCAGCTAAGATTCACCTGACATCAGCAATGCTATCATATCGCTGCTCCATGTCTTCTGAATTCAGTATGAACCTCTGGCAGCTCCTTGTCAATGTGCTGCTTCAACCACTGCTGGATGATATTCAGCAAAATTTTACTTGCATGTCACATCAATGATACTGTTCTATAACTTGAACAAGCTGTTGGGTTGACTTTCTTTAGAATGGCTACAAATATTGACCTTTCCCACTAATTTGGCCAGGTAGCTATCATCCAGATTTCTTGGGATAGATTAATAAGTGCTTCTTCAACATCATCTTGTTGTAACATTTCAACCAGTAGTCGATCAATTCCTGAAGTCTTATTTTTGGCTAATGTTTTCTGTGCAGTTTGAACTTCTTCCTTCAGTAACATTGATTCTGGATCATATGCTACCTCTTGAAATGACTTAATGTCAACTAGTTATTTTTGGTACAATGACATTGAGTATTCCATCCATCTTTTTTTGGTGCCTCCTGCATCATTCAATATGGTACCCATAGAATATTTCAGTATTTTATCTTGAGGCTTGAATTCTTTTCTTCTATTTTTTTCCCAGTTTAGGATATACTGAATATGTTCCTTGTTTGGGGTTTTCTAATTCTAGGTCTTTGTATATCCCACTCTATTTTACTTGTGTCCTTGGGTTGCCCTTTGAAATTTTCTGTTCAGCTCTTTGACTTCATCATATCACCACTTGCCTTAGGTACTCTTCTTTTAAGAGTAAGTTTCAGAGTTTCATCTGACATCCACTTTTATGTTCTTTCTTTCCTGTCTTTTCAATGATCCTTTGCTTTCGTTGCGTATAGTATTCTTGATGTCCTCCCACAGCTCACTAGGCCTTCTGTCCAGAATGTTCAGTGTATCAATTCTGTTCCGGAGATGACTTCCAAATTCAGAAGATAGGTCATTTGGTTTGGATTTTCACTCTCCTGGACTTCTTTCAGTTTTTTTCAGTCTCAGTCTGAACTTTTCATTAATTGATGATCTGTCACACAGTGGGTCCTGACCTCATTTCAGCTGCTGACAATTGAACTTCTCCATTGTCTCTTCCCACTTACCAAAGTTCACAGCCATCAAATTGATGTGCACATATAGATACCCTATAGAATGGGGTGGAATTGATCCTGTGAGTTCTGAAGGCTGTAATTATTTATGGCAGTAGGAAGTTTAGTCTTTCTTCCACAGAGGTAGTCAATTTGAGATCTGTGTATTCCATCTGGAGAAGTTTTTGTGTTGAAAACTTCTGATATTTTCCATGAAGTCCTTGGCTTTGCAAAATTATCTTATGCAATCTACAGAGTCATGTCTATCACCAAGACCATATCCTTCATTTACTATTCCTTCCTCTTCATTTCCATCTTTTGTATTCCAATAGCCAATAAATTATCATGGCATCTTGATTTCACTTTTTTTAAATCGTTTTATTAGAGGCTCATACAACTCTTATCACAATCTATACATACATCAATTGTGTAAAGCACATCTGTACATTCATTGCCCTCATAATTCTCAAAACATTTTCTCTCCACTTAAGCCCCCAGCATCAGCTCCTTGTTTTTTCCCCTCCCTCCCAGGTCCCCCTTCCCTCATGCACCCTTGATAATTTATAAATTATTATTTTGTCATATCTTGCCCTGTCCGACGTCTCCCTTCACCCACTTTTCTGTTGTCTGTCCCCCAGGGAGGAGGTCACATGTAGATCCTTGTAATCGGTTCCCCCTTTCCAACCCACTCTCCCTCTACGTTCCCAGTATCACCACTCACACCACTGGGCCTGAAGGGATCATCCGCCCTGGATTCCCTGTGTTTCCAGTTCCTATCTGTACCAGTGCACACCCTCTGGTCTAACCAGGCTTGCAAGGTAGAATTGGGATCACTTTTAAAAATCAATTTCAAACGGAAGACTTGGGTAGAAATCTTCAAATTCTGCACCACTCGCTTTCATGGTTAATGCATACATCTGAATACTAATTGTATTGATTGGATTTCCTTGGATGTGGATAGATAGTATCCTATCAGAGACAGGATTGTTCTTCAAGTTAGATCTGGAAATGTCCTTCTTGATGCTAAATGCAATGCCATCTCTCTAGACTGTATCATTCTCAGCATAGTAAATGGTATGATTTTCTGCTTCAAAATGGCCATAACCAGTCCTTTCAACACTCTAATGCCCAGGACATTGATCTTTATACATTACATCTCATTTCTGATGAGTTCCAAATTTCTTCTATTCATACCTCATACAATGTTAATTCTGATTATTAGTAGATTTTTGCAACTGTTTCTTTTGGTTTTGACTCATGCCCTAACAGCAAATGGAGGTCCAGCTTCCTTTATTCCATTCAAATCATTATGGTGGACTCTCATTTGAGAAGACTGCTCTTCCTCAGTCACAGTTTGAGTGCCTTCTGACCTTAGAGGCTGATCTTCTAGAACTATCTCTAACAATATTCTGTTTCTACTTTTTAGGATCTAAACATTAGGATAATGTATTGATACTATCCATAAGGCTTTCAGCGGCTAATTTCTCAGAAATGAACAGTCTATTCCTTCTTTGTAGTAAGTTTTCAGTCTGGAAGTTTTACTGAAACCTGTTCACTTTGGATGATCCTGCTAGTATTTGAAAATACCACTGACATAGCTTCTAGCATCATAGCACAGCAACTCCTAAGCCACCACTGATTGACAGAGAAGTGGTGGATATATATATATTTTTTTCCTAAGAACTTTTAATTCATTTTTCCATAGACTTTTGAAGTCATTTCATATGCATTTGCATATGTGTGTGTCTATGCATGCAATTTTTGTATGTATATATATATTTATACACACATACATAACTATAGATATAGATATGTAGAACAAAAACAGAATAGAATGAAGTTAGTGTCTAGTTTTTTTCATGGAAACAAAGACAGCATCTCGTTTCTTTTTCCAGAAACTGAAATATATAAGAAAATATATAGAAAACTCACTCTCTCTGTCCTGAGTCCTTTCTGTCTCATCTTATTTCTTTTCTAAAGTTAAGTGACAGTCTATTTGTGATTGGTAAATTCATGAAGTGACTCTATTTATTAAATAAAATAGAAATGCCTTTCCCCAGCTGAATTGAGGCTGTATTTGGATACGTTCTAGAGAAACTCTCAAGTTGAAGTTACAATTTATTTTAGTAGGAAGGCAGGTTTATAAGCTGCCTTTTGTCCAGAGACAACCAAGAAAAGTTTCCTTGGGTAGAAAATTTCTTTCTACTTTGAAAACTGACTCATAATTTGATTATAAGCTAGTTATGCTAGCATGGGTTGATCATAGAAAAGAAAAAGGAAGAAGCAGAAGAAAAAAAGAAACATTTTCTATCTTTCAATTTATTTGCCATCATTGCCAATTACTATCACATTAAAAGATTAATTTCAAAGTGATCTTTGGATACTCCCAGATAGATTGATTTCTGAATGTGTGCCAGCCTTTAGTTAAGGTGGATAACGGGATCGTAAGTGGCTCCACTATAGGTGGAACATGAATGTCATGAGACACAGCCTGTTCACCATGGTTTCAGTCTTGGCTGTGATTGTACTTAATCTGGAAATGGAACAATTTGAATTATGACAAAATTTGCAGCTCGTGGGGTGGTGGATAATGATAATGAGTGGAAGCTTCTAGCCCTGAGGAAATGGCAGTCTAATTTTTCCTGATGGGCTTGCTCTTCTCTGCCTGGAGGGTTAACGTTAGCATTCAACATGCCTCCATTACACCTCACTCTGCAAAGAGCTAAGCCTGTCCCATTTCTTGTGACAGTAAGAAACTCCTACCATCTTAGGAAATGCCAGGGATCCGACGCAAAGCTTAGGCTCCTGACAAACAGTCAAAGAAGAAGGCACAAATAGCTCCACTTGGCAAGATAATTTTTTTTTAAGAAAAAAGTTCATATATTAAACTCAGCATGGGAGACAATCTGAACCAGGATCTTCATCAATCAGATTAACTACTTTCCAAGATGAAAACAGACGAGGCACAGTGTGAAGCTGAACAGATATTTATCAAAAGCCATATTAATAACCACTTTGAGCTTTTTCCTGACAGCTTCATCTGAGGTCCCATGTTTAACATTTGAGTATCATATGTTTTTGTCAGGACGAGGCTGCTGAGAGCATCAATTAATTAATTCTTCTGAAGTATGGTTCAGAAGGGAATAAAGTAACTGTCCCTAAGGCAACAACCAGTAATAGTAAGCCACATTCTGGAAAATGTGTTGCTTCAGAGGAAAATTAAAAACAAAATGTCTTCTTGGGTCTACCTGAGAATAAATTCATGTACATATTTTGAAAATGAGACCCAGGTATATGTACATTTACATATGTATAACCACAGATATGTGTATAATTCATTGTGTACAATTGTCTATCTAACTAAAATATTCCTCATTTACATGCAAGTGTACACAATCTGAGGGGTGGGGTGCGGAGAGAATGGGCTCTAATTTGCTTCATCTAAATGGGCTGTAAATAAGGCAAAATTAAACTTGGAAAAATAATGAGGAGAGTTTTATATTATTAAGATTATCATCTGCACTTTAGTGTTTGAGGAAAATTAATTTGGTGACTAAAAAAAAATTCTCAGCTCACGAAAATTAACACTTCAAGAAGTACAACAAAGAGTGTAGAAGAACATGTATCTTGTCAAAGCCTGATGTCAGCTCCATATATTCCAGGACCGCATGTGCCACCTGCACTTCCTGCAGGGCATCTCAAAGACACGGCAAATGTCCTTTTCATTTCGATGATGTAATATCATCAATTGGCAATCAACCAGAGCACAGTGATCTTGGGGAGACTTCTGTGTATGGTAGGTGTCAAACAATGTGGGAAATAACAATAAAGTCTGGGTGTGCTCATGTGGGTTCATCCAGACGGGCTAGTTCTTCAGTCTGAAGGCATACTCACCATGAATAATTCAAAGTTAGATTTGTTGTTTCTACTTTAAGCTTCACATTACCCCTGTCTATTTATTGTAATCCAAGTTCATGATGAAAATATGTTTTGTAAATTCCTGAGTGAGATGAAAAATACTTTGTAAAATATGCTCGCCAACAAGGGACTAATGGGAAGTGGCATGATTTAGGAGCGTGAGGGCTGGGCTGGGAGAGAGGTGGCGTCTCAAACAAAGCAACCTTTCTCTTTCTCTGGTTGCCTATGAGTGACAGCTCTCCATTCCTGCCCTTGTGGAGCAGAGGCCTGATTTAAACATTCTTGTTATTGTATGGTATTCACATATTTTGCTTCCTTTACCTTTTATTTTGTATTCCCATTCAATGTCAATTTATTGTTTCTTCTAGTTAATTAGGCAGAATACAACATAGGAGACCGTTATACTTAATCAATTTATCCTTAATCTTTGCATGTCAAAGTGGCAAGCGTTTCATAGTCTCATTACCCTTCTGTTTCTGTGGGGATTACAAAGCTGCTAATCTCTAGTAGAAGGCTGACATCTCAGTTTCAAACTTCCACTGTCCAGATATGTGTGAGCTACCTCTTAAAGATGCATATTTTCAGTTTTAAAATATTCCTGTTACTATATACCTTTGAGAGTGCATTCACTTATAGCATCCTATTCCCTTTCACAATAAACTAAGATAGGGCGTTTATTGAACATATGAAGGAGAAGGTTGCCGTGGTGGGAGGGATGCCTGGGGAGAGGCTGGACTGTATGCACCATCTGGAAACGACACAACTGACCTTATTTTAATTATAGAATCACAACACCTGTGATGATAATATGAACTGAAGGGAAAATGAGTCATGGGAAGAGGTGACTGACAGTGGAGCGATAAAGTGAGATTCTCCACTTTTACCAAGAATAGGACTTTTGAAAATATAATACTTTTAAAAAATGAAACCAAGTTACTCTAGTAATATGGGTATAATTACCGAAATCCCAAAACAGAATTTTCCCCATTCCCATTCCAACCTTTATCTTCCCTCCTTCTCTCCTTCCCTCCCTCCCTCCTTCTCTTCCTAACCCCCCATATGCTTTATAATAAAAACATTTGGGAGTTTCTGTTATAACTATTTAGCTTATGCTAACTTGAAATTGTTAGAAGTTTCAACTTCGGCCATGAGTTATAATCTTTTTTAGATCGTATGGTCTTGAGTTAAGGTCTTTATTAGAATAAGTTTTATCATTTCATTCATGAATTTATTTCCTTAGAAATATTTCTCTTTTAATCATACTATTTCTTATGGCTTTTTCTTAATTTCTAATACATTAATCAGAATAAAATTTATTTTCTAAAATTATTAAAACAAGAACTATTAACTTCTTACTTACTTACTTATCCATTCTTAGTATGGGTCAGGCATGATATATTTATAATGCATTATTAACTAGTCTGTTAATAATCTTTCTAAGTCAAGTGTACTGGCAATTTATTATAATGGGAAGTTCAATATTTTTTTGCACCATATGGATTTGCATTATTTACACATTTATAGTGGGCCTTGCCACTTTTTTTACTGATATACTTATTTACACATATAAATTTGAGAAATAAACCATATAAATATGATGTATATTATTATATATCTTCAAAATGGACCATTTTAACCATTGTTATGTGACCATTATTGTATTAAAGTTTTTCAAAATTTATTATATAGAGTTCTTCTGATAACTACATTATATACTAAGAGTTAAAAAAAATAAAATTGAGAGCAAGTTATACAATCTGTTGAGAGTTGTACAGCAAGTAATAGATAGGCTGGTATTAAAGCTCTGTGTATCTAATTTCAAGCCCATGTGCTTAACTTTGTTTCATGCCACCTTTCTATCTACAGTGTCATTAGTTCCCTTAGGCTTTTACTTTTAACTTTGCTAACTTTCTTTTTCCATAAACACATTTAATATTTATACAGTCAAATCCAGCCATAGTTCCCTTTAGGGTGTCTGCTTTTGCTGCCATGCTTAGGGAGCATTGACTGCTTTAGTGTTATAGAAGTATCACTTGCACTTTCTTCTAGTTTAGTGTCTGAGACTTAGAATGCATCTTTAAAGCACAGACCCTTTCACAAACTGATGGGCGATTTGGACTTTTTACTCAGAGTTATACACACATGAACATGGATAGAAAACTGTGCCTACATTTTCAAACAGCTCATAACGCCCCTGAACTTTGTTCATGAAGTCAATAGTTGCCTTTCAGTGTTTTTCCTTGCTCTCCTTTTAATTATTGTCAAATACATTGAAATGCATTTCATATAAGGTAAGGATCTAATGCAAGTTTATTTGTTTACTTTTTTCCCTACTTTGTGTAAATTCTTTGTTTATCATCTCAACGTCACTCTTTCAATAATAGTTTCTGTATTTAACAGAGTAGTTACTGGAAAAATACAACCACTTCTGGTGTATTGACATGATCAGTTTCTAAAGACCAGGTCATTATTTAAAATCAGCATTCTATGAAAATGGAGAAGGACCACTTCTGATCATAAAATAGATCGTGACTACATCATTACATAATAAATGAATCACATCATTACACAACTTTGAGAACATTGAGAATCATTGCTCAGCTAAATTGACACACAGCCTGAACCATAACGGCCAGTATAACTTGCATCTCCTATCTCCATGTTCCTTAGTGCCAGATGTACATTGTAATGATATTCAGAGTGAAATCAGTATATGTGCTCAACAAACAAACAAACAAACAAACAAAAACCATGCTATAAATTGTTTGGAACACAAAGACTGTGCTTTGTAGTAAGAAATAGAGGATACTACTGTTACCTTTTCAGAGGAATATCCTTTGTGTCCATGTATACTGTCCTCCTGTGATACCATATTTTAGCTAATGGATTTATAGCTATCATTAATAGAGAGCCTTTCCCCTCAAGTTGTTCACAAGTGATAATGTCAAAAGGGTTCAATACAGCCACCTTTGCATGCAAATCATCTAGGGCATCTGTTTTGGATCTTCTGTGGCAGACATACTTCATTCCCAGAGGCTGCTCTTTCCAGAACATTCAGTTCTTTGTCTTTGAGAAGCTCATCTTTGTCTGTAATACCTTACTTCCTTCAAGAATATATCCCATTGTGTTTGAAAATGTTTATAAAATAATCAGTATTGAAACTCACAATGAGTGTTCAGCTGATTTCTTTAAAGACTGTTTATTCTGTTTGTAAATTAAACCGCTATTTTCCCTCAGATTCTCTTGGAAGTGTTTGCTGCCATAATTCCATCTCACACCTTACTTGAAATCTGAGATGAAGTGATGTTTCTAATTTACTTTTCTAGAGCGTTTAGGCAATATTCAAACTCCATTTCCTTCATACGTGTTAATAGCAAAATGGTTTCTTAATAGTTTTAGGGGTGCTGGTGAGAGGCATTTAGAAATTTGTTTTCAAGAGAAATGCTATTAACACTTAGACAATCATTCTTGGATTTGGTATCTTATTTCAAAGAAAGACTGCTAATGGGGCTAATTGTGACTCATGGAGAAATGAAAAGCATCAATTTATGTCAATGTACGTGGAACTTATATTTTGCTTAATTTATCACAAAATTATTATGATAACATCAGTAATAACCTCTGAAATTTCTTTCTCATTTCAGGTTCGGTTATATTACTTTATTTTTTCCATTACATATTTCTAGGGGCTGGAAAAACAAAACGAATACATTACATACAAGACACTTTTAAAAAATGAGCATAAAATAATACCAAGCTTTCATCATAATACATTAGAGAGTAAACAAAAGTAAATATAAAATAAGCAGATACATTGCACCAAATAGTATATTTAAAAAATTTAATTTAATTATTAATAGTATCTCCTTTAGTAAATACATACAGATATAATATGGATGCTCAAAGAAGTGGATGAAAACAAGGCTCTAGCAATGAATGGGATATCAATTGATTCAACACTGCAAGTGTTCACTCATCTTTGTTAAGATATTTGGAAGATAGCTGCTACTTGACTAAACAGCTGGAAAGGATCAATATGTGTGTCCATTAAAAAAAATGAGACACAATTGATCTATGTATTGTGATGAATTGTATGAGCCCCAATAAATTGATTTTTAAAAAAAAGAAAAAGAAAAATGTTGCCAAGAATGGAACTGCAGATCTGACAAATGCTTTTAGTGTAATGGAGAGTACTTTGAAGGTGATAAGGTTGTTTTGTAAAAAAAAAAACTTAAACATAGATTTGAAGAAAAAAAAAAGAGATTAATCAGAAAGCATACATTTTTGAACTATTTTTCATGAATAATACACGCAAATAAAATGTTGTTGAAGATATTTCAAAAGCAGTTGCATCAGTACGTTGTCAGTGAACTGTCACACATTCAAGCCTGATTCAGAAGAAGACTGGGAAAAGTGGTATCACTGCTCATATCAGATGGATCTCAATTGAAAGTAGAAAATACCAGAAAGTATTTATTAGTGTTTTATTGGCTATGCAGAATAACAAAACCATGTCGATCAAAACAGATTATAGTGGCCAATTTGGAGAATAGAAATCCCAGATCTTTCCATTGTGCTCATTTGAATTATGTACACAGACCCAAACATAGTACTCAACTAGAACAAGTCATTTATTTAAACAAAACAAATGCATAGATTAAATTCAGGAAAGGCGTGCATCAGGGTTGTATACTTCTATCATATTTACTCTGTCATATGGTAAGCAATTAATCAAAGAAGTTGAATTATACGAAGAAGAATGTGTCATTAGGTTTGGAAGAGCTTCACTAATAACCAGCGATATACAGATGACACAAACTTGCCCACTGAAAGTGAAAATTTGAAGTACTTACCAATGAAGATCAAAGCCTCTTTATGGATTCCACTTTCGTGCAAATAAAGCAAAAAACTTTATAACTAAACCAGTATACATGTCATGATAAGAGGAGAAAAGCAAACAACTAAAATGAAATTGTCAAAGATTTCATTATACTTGAATGCACACCCAATGCTAATACAGGCAGAAGTTAAGAAATCAGGTATCATATAGTATTGAACAATTTGTTGCAAAAAATCTCTTTTAAGTATTAAAAGCAATGGTGTCACTTGGAAGGCTAAGGTGCATCTGATCCAGGCCTTATTATTTTCATTGCCCTCATAGGCTTTGGGTAGCTGGACAATGGATAAGAAAGTCTGAACAATTATATGCTCTTGAATTACAGTGTTGTTGAAGAATATGCTATATAATGGCAAAGACAAGGTAGACTCGGGCAGCACTTTATTCGGTGGTAGATAGTCAAGATGAGCTGGGATCCACTCAACAGTACCTAACAGCAACCGAACTACCAGTGTACATTGAAAGCACATGTTAGCTGTCCAATCTAAGCCCAGAACCAGTAAAGGTTGTACTCAGAAATTATGATTATCTTTTAATAATGTCTGGAACTGACTCAATGGCACCTAACAACAGGCTTTCAATGTACACATATTCATACAAAAGTTTATAGACATGAATGAAATGAACATAGAAACAATAACATTTTGGACAAGCAATCATACTACCCAATTCTCGTTCAAGATTAATCTTTAAAAAGAAGGAAAGGGTTACTAATAATATCTAGTTCTTTGTTGGTAGTTGATCAGTGGGACATTATAGCAAGGCATCTTCTGCTCTCTCTATTCGTCAAGAAAGAACAATAACACAGTCTGATAACAGTCAGGGGGAAAAGAAACAATGTTTAATGAATATTTACAAAGGGAAAAGGTTTTTTAAAACTGAGTCACACATCTACCAATTGAGAGGTTGGAGACAGAGGTGTGGAACAGAGAGAGAATTTAGACAGGAATGTGAAGTTGAGAATGTCTTTATTGAGGCAGGGAAAGAACTCCCAGGAGGGAAGGGAGAGCAAAGAAGGATGGGAGCATCTTCAGCCCCCAGGTGGGTTCTGTGACCCAACGAGTTAGGTCAGGGAAATCTCATCTGGCAGTGAGGCAGTGGGAAATATACAGGGCTTGAGCCAAGGACATATGTACTGATAAGGGGAAGGAAGGCCTTCTGGTGCTGCAGCTGCAGGGTCTGAGTCAGGGTGTGGTCTGTGAGTAAATCATCCTGGAGCACTCAGGGAAGGGGCTGTACAGACCCTGCCCAGAGAGATAAGCTCCGTGGAATGCTGGAGGCAGACTGTACAGCCCAGCTCTGGCCTTGAGAGGCGGGAGGAAAGGGCTGCACAGTCCAGCAGGCTATCTTTCAGGAGAGCTGGGGGAGGTGGCTGTATGGTCCAGACCCAGCCCAAATATTCCAAACTCTTAATAGGAGTAATAGACATAATGCTATTTTTAACTACTTCCTGCTGAGATAGGGCAAAGAAGGTGGGGGGATTAAGATTTGGAAGGTTCGGGACCCGGTTTGGTGGGCAGCGGACAGTAAGAGTGGATTGAAGGTCAGGTTGGAGATGGCTTTCATTTGGTCATGCCAAAAATTAAACACACAGGGAGCCAACAGTAACAGTACACAAATTATTGCCAAAGACCCAACACAAACACCAATTAGATTAGCATCTCAGCTTTGGGTTATTATTATGTGTGGGCTAAGAAAACTTAGAATAAGTTTTTAATCATTTGCCTAACAGTTTCTCGAAGGTACAATGGACCTAAAAGTAGTGCTGATACATGGGATTTTTAGGAGAAAATACGATGCTATCATTGTTGTTTTATGCTGTGGAATTGGCTACAATTCATAGCAACTCCAGGTACAGCAGAATCTTCGCAATTGCTGTTTTGATTGAGACCATTGTTGCAGCCACTGTGTCAGTCCATCTCCTGGAGGGTCTTCCTCTTTCCCACTGCCTACTGTACACAGCATGCACTTCTCCAGGGATAATCTCTCCTGATAATTTGGACAGAGTCTTGCTATTCTTGGTAGATTCTAATGAGGATCTTGGGTATATTTTCTCCAAGACATATTCATTTGTATTTATGAAAGTCTGTGATACTTTTGCTATGATTTATACAATAGGACATCATGTTTGGTAAAGTAGAGGAGCAGCGAAGGCCCTGAAGGAGATGGATTGACATCGTGGTGACAACTATGGGCTCAAGCACAGAAATAATTGTGAGGATGGCACAAGACTGGGCAGGGTTCTGCTCTGTGTGCATAAGGTCACTAAGAGTTGGAAACAGCTCAATGGCACTTAACAATAACAACAACATGGAATAGGTCCTATAGAATGTGTACCACAGAGTAACAATTTTTAAAACTCAGCTATTTTGCTATATTTGTTTATAATTGGAAACAGAGTAATATGTGCTTTCTACATCTGGAATTAGATCCACCGTCATCATTACATTTCTGCTGTTTTTCATTCACAGTAACAATGGCCCATTGTGAAGAGTATGGTGCAGGGTGTGATAAGAAGGCCTGGGTTCATAGTTGGAATTAGAATTTAGAATCTCTCTTCTGGCTTATATATAAGGCATGTGGTCTGGGGTGTTGAATCTGAATTCTTTTCTATAAAAAAATAAAACACTCAGTATAATGACAGAATAATGTTATTGTTTTTGTTAGATGATTTTGAGTTGGTGCCCAGTCATAATGGCCTGATGTACAACAGAGGGAAACACTATCTGATTTCCGCCATTGTCTTGGAGCCCATCGTTGCGTGGACCCTCTATTTTTATAAACATTCTCCAGGTATGGGTCCCTTCTGACGTCCAAATCATCTGGTATTAAGTCTTTGATCTTCATTAGTTAAAGCTTCAAGCCCTCGTCACCTTCTGCAAACAAATTTGTACCATGTGCAGATCAACCACTGCCTTTCTTCGATGTACTCCAGCTCTTTGGATTATTTGCTCATCACACAGACTGAATGAGTATAGCAAAAAGATACAACCCTGATGTATTATCTTCTCTGATTTCAAACAATACAATATTCCTTTGTTCTGTTCAAAGGACTGCATCTTGGCTATGCATAGCTTCCACATGAGCACAACTAAGAATCCTGGAATCCTTCTTATTCACAGGTTATTCATAACTTGCTATGACCCATAGAGTCAAATGTCTTACCATGGTCAATGAAATACATACAAACATCTTTTTTTGATCCTTTGCTTTCAACTAAGACCAATTTGATATCAGCAATGTTTTCTCTCATTCTACTTCTACTTCCTCTTCTAAGTATGGCTTGGTCCCTATTTTGTTGTATAGTTGTAATGTTTATTTAGTTCTCTTCATAAAAATTTACCTGTGTCTTATACTAATTATGTTGTGTGATTATCTGCCATTCTGTTGGATTACCTTTTAAAAAATGGACAGAAATATGAATCTCTTCTAGATAGTTGGCTCGGTAGGTGTCTTCCAAAGTCTCTAGCATTATAGCACAGCTCTACTGTGTGCCATAAAATGTCTTTAGTTTACTTTGTATGAACTGGGCCTGAAATTGTGTCTGTTTGGTGGTCAAGGCTATTATTAAGTGTATCTGTGTCTTTTGGGAAGCCATGATGATTATTACATGTATTCAATATGGAGACTTCAGAAAAGATTGTTACATAATTTGTCATTTTTTCAATATATAATCATAAATTCTCCATGGCTTTCCTTTGCATTTCTCCAAGTGACTTTTAATAATATATCTCTCTTTATCAGATTATCCTTTAATTTATTTACCATCTACTGAGAAATAGCTATAGGACAAAAGCTTATTTGCAACAAAATGTAATGCTGATGTTATTATCAATAGAATACATAGCTGCCTATCTAAAGTTGTAAGCAGAATTTTTTTCTTAAAAATTAATACTAATATACAACAATGCAACATCAGTCAAGGACAAATTGAATTCTGATGAAACAATATAGTA
Source organism: Echinops telfairi (assembly GCF_000313985.2). Lineage (NCBI taxonomy): Eukaryota > Metazoa > Chordata > Mammalia > Afrosoricida > Tenrecidae > Echinops > Echinops telfairi. The sequence goes on from NW_022103920.1 coordinate 65,740,329, forward strand.
TTATATCTGAAAATAAATTTAAAACAATAGCTCTATTTATGGCTCAAGGCATGTGGCATTTTTTTAATGTTGAAATTTTGCACAAAATATAGTCTGAGAACCAGTCCCTTAAGAATATGTAGGTTGAATATAGATATGATATTATGGTGAATAAATACAGTGTCCAGAACAAACGTGCCTTGTTTGAATGCTAATTTTCTCCTTGCAGCTAAGTTGTCTTGGACAGACCACTGAATCTCCTTGAGCTTTCCTTTCCTTATCTGTAAATTGGTATAGTAAGAGTACTTCCCTTATAAAAACCCACTGTTAGTTGATTCAGATCCATGGTAATATCACGTGTTAGAGTAGAACTGCTTCACTGGCTAGTTCAGGGCTGCAGTATTACTTCAACAGATTGCCGGTCATTTCTTCCTTGGCTGCTCTTGGTGGGTTTGAGCCTTTGATTAGCATCCAAGTACAAATAGTGTGCAATACACAGAAATCTACTTTCCTCAGAAGGTTATTTTAAATGCAAAATGAGTTAATTATAAAATCTTTAGAAGCATAAGGACTGTACTGCTCTAGATAATGTTTAGATACAGGTAGGTCTATACAGATAGATTGCTTTCTGAAAACACAAAAGCAATTTTGGCGACATGTAATAATGATCCTTCATTTTTGTTTTGGCTAGGCCAGTAAATATTTATTCAGTTAAAACAGTATTTTATCATTCAGAGATTTAAAAATGTCTGATAATTGTGCTCTAATTTTTCAGTTTTTGAAACCTATTTTAAAGAAAAAACATACATTTATAAGTTTAGTGGAAATTATTTTTGATTCAGAATGTTTTATAATAGCAAAAATTTGCAAACTATGTACATTTTCAACCACAGGGAGAAAATAAAATTATGTATGGCACCTCCATACAGTGAAATAAATTACAACTTTAAAAAGTATAAAAACACATTTAGTATATTTACTAAAATAGAAATGTTCAAATATAATCATGTAAAAAGAAGATGTAAAGTAACATACAAGCACAAATTCTCTTCCTAAGTTTGAAGAATGACACCAGAAATGGGCTTTTCTTTCAGATTTTATTTTGTCACACAGGTTCAGAACATTCTGAACTATAGATTAATGAAAGATCTGACACAAATCCCCTGTCTCCAGGGAAAGAGTTGATTTACATGACAAATTCTAAATAATCACACCCCTGTGTTTTGAATGCAGGTCACGATAAAGGAATGGGGTCACCTATGCCAACTTGCCAAATTTGTGTATCAAGGTTTCCAGAGCACAGCATTTTCTCACATTTCAAAATCAAGGTTTCCTATGAACTTAGTCAACCTCACTCATCCCTTCAAGAAAATTCTAGATTCAAATAATGAATAGTGCATTGGCAAAAAGAGTGTGGTTGCCTTGTGCTGAATTTTAAGTGATTAAAAACACTTAATTATTGACATCTTCAAATTTTGCTATGCCTCAGGCCTAATGAGATGCCACACAATTGTGATAAATAGAAACATAAAATTAACGTTATCTAATTATGCAAAATATTTAGAAAAATACAAAAATATGTTCTGCTGTCTTGATTCCATCACTGTCAGTGAAGCCTGCAATGCTCTCTCCGTGCCACTGCTGCCTCGGGCCCATAGAGTGGCATGTTTTTGCATCTGTATCCTATACCTAGAAGAGTAAAAGGAGATTGACACAAAGTCTGATCACTCCTCCTGTACCAAAGTAGCGTTATCTCATCATTTCCTCTCAGGAACACACAATACATAAGCAAATCTAAACCTTAAGTGACTTTCTTTCCATAGACATAAAACCTAGAGAATTTCTTTGCATACGTGAATTTGATTTACTCTGTCAGCAAAATTCTTAATAAAGTTTTTAAGGCAGCCAACTGCACCATAACAGACTATGGATGACATTTTGAAGAATGGAAATTTCAGCACACCTCATTATGATCATGTGGAACCTGTACATGGGCATAGGGGCAGGCTTTCAAGCAGAACAAGGGGAAATGGCATGCTTTAAAATTAGGAAAGGTGTGCATCAGGGTTGTATTCTTTCACCATACTTATTCGATCTGTTTGCTGAGAATGTAATCCTGGATGCAGGACTATATGAAGAAGAACCTGACATTAGGCTTGGAGGAAGGCTTAGTAACAATTTTCAATATGCAAATGACACAACCTTGCTTGCTGAAAGTGAGGAAGACTTGAAGCACTTGCTGATGAAGATCAACTGCACCCTTCAGTCTGGACAACTCCGTGTAAGACAGAGCCAGACCTGCACAAGTGGATAACCAGACAATATCATAATGAGTAGACAAAATATTAAAATTGGATCTACAGTCAATACTCATGGCAGCAACTCTAAGGTTGCTCTAAACTCGAAAAATCTAAAGACATATTGCATTGGGCAACTCTGCTGCACAGGACCTCCTTAATGCATGGAAGAACAAAGATTGCACTTTGGGATTAAAATGAGCCTGACCCAACCTAAGTTTCATATTCAAGTGACAATGCGCACATTTTCAACTGCCTTACATGTGTGTGATAGCTGGGCATTGAATAAGTAATGGCTGAGAAGAAGAATGGGTGTGTTTGAATGATGGCGCTGGCAAAGAATATTTTAAGTTCCATTGACTGCCAAAAGAAGAAATAAATCTTCCTTGGAAGAAGTAGAGCCAAAATATTCCTTCGAAGTGAGGATGGTGAGACCTCATCTCACATATTTTGTTCTTGTTCTCAGGAAAGACTAAGACCTGGAAAAGCAGAACATCCTGCATAGTGAAGTAGAAGGACAGTCCAAAAAAGGAAGATCCTCACAGAGAAGGAGTGATTAAGTTGCTGCCACAATGAGTTCAAACGTAACAAACCTTGTGAGGATGGCTTTGGACCAGGCCGTGCGCCCTTCTGTTGTACCTCATCACTACCAGTCAGAATTGACTTGAAGACACCTGTCAACAATAGGTAAGTGGGAGTAGTGATTTAGAATAGTTATCTTTAAATAAAAATATAAAGTTGTCAATTGGAGAACATAAAAAATGAGCCAGTCATGTGAACATGGAGATAGTGAGAGCTCTCAATGTTATTGCTCAGAGAGCAAGGTCCAATCAAAACAGTGGTTTCAAAGAGGATATGCTGGACCCAAAGGCTATGGTGACTGTTTTTGATATTCCAGAGGGGTGATCTTGATAGATATTCTCTAAGACCACAGGACAACTATGGGAATTCACTATGAAGAAATTTTAAGTAAATGAAAAACTATATTGCTGAGAAAAGTGCAAGAAAATTGTGTTGAGGATTTTTTTCCATTATGAAATGTATCTGCTCATTCTTTGAGGGTAGCAAATGTGGTCCTATAAGACTTTCATTGGGAAGTCTTACCTAATCTATTGTAAAGTACTTCTCTTGTGCCTCCAGATGACTAAAAATAAGGAAAATTTAAAAGGGATAGGATTTACATTCCTAGAGGATGCCCAAACTGGCATTTTGATGTGCTGCAAATCAAAAAATGCAGACTGCAGGGCTGGGAAATTCATAGACCTAGATGTAAAATATGTCTAGAAATGATATTTTTGTTTAATAAAATATGTTATGATTTTGTAGCCTTACTTTTTAACTTATCCGATATGACATCAATCTCAGATGTATGAGTCCATAAGAATTCATTGAATTACTTCAAAGGAATGTTTAAAATTCCATGACTTTTATTTAATCAATTGCCTGACTAGTCTTTTTCTAGTTAGAGGTTTTTCTGATCATCATTCTCAGTGAACTTCTTGAAGAAAACAATTTTTCTTTGGCATAATTATGTTAAGTTTTTTAGGGCAAAATTACATGTGTGAATATCATGTTTATTTGCATATTCTTATGTTACACACTTGATGCTCAGAAAATCGATTCCTATTTGTATTCCCGTCAGAGGCATCTGAAATTGCCACCTTTCCTAATCTAAACAGTTTATATGTGGTTAAAGGTCCACAACAATGGCACCATTCCATTCTAGAGGTGGTAAAATTTGATTTTGAAGTAATTCGTCCAACTGTTATCCCCTCCATGTCCTGCATGTCTTTCTCCTCATGGGTGGCATCTTTTGGAAAACTCTGCTTTAGAAATACTCCTGCTGTTTCAGTCTTTACAATCCACACCTGCCTAGTGTGACAAGACACTCAACTGGTGACCCAGCATTCTGCTCTTTCTTTGTTCACTTCAGTTTTTAAGTTAGCCAGTTCCTGGAGCTGCTTTTCTGGGCAGAGGGAACGTCATTTTCCTATCTTGTCTTAGAGTCACAGCTTAGCACCAGTAAGTTTAATAAGCTCATGTTAATTAGGGTTTCCTCTTGAGCAAACTCATTTTTCTGAGGTAAGATTTCAGAATTACTCTATGCATTTTATATTTACATTCATACTCCATAACGCATTCACTAAATAAGATATTATAATTTTAAAGTTAGCATCATTTTCTAAATTGTTAATGATATAAGATCAAATTGAAACTTTATTATTACTAAATATTAAGACAAACATTTTAAAGTGATTTTTTTTACTATATTTTTAAGAGTTTGTAAAAAAATTAGTTTCAACATTCTACCTTATAAAGCCTTATCTCTTTTTAAGATCATTTACAATTTGACCCTTAGATGTTTATATTAGATATGAAATTGGACTCAGTATTAAGCAGAGATGATTATTAGGAGACATGTTCATTACTGATTTTAGAAATGTATATTTTACATTTTAAAATTAACATTTTGTTATTTTCAGAGCCAGGGTATTATAATATCTTTTTGTTAAAGAGATGCATTCCCTTTATTAAAATAATCTTTTAATTTCTGAAACTCTAAGAACCCTAAATAGTACTAAGACTCTACAATGGTTTCTACAGGAAGCCAGTGGCTGTCAGTCAATAAGGACTTCTCATCTTGTAACTCCTTTCTTTTTAGTATGGCCTAATAATTTTCTAAAGAAACCGATGTGGGATACATGGAGATTTGGGTCAAAACATCATTTAAATCTGTGTGAAATATTTTTTTAATTATTGAAGCTTTCTATAAATCATGATCAAATTATATCAGAAATTATTTATTAATATACAAGGACACAAATAAATTCAATAAAATACAATTCAGCCATTCATAGACTTTAACAATCAACACCGAAATATATTGAATAAATTGATCAGGGCATTAGAAATTTTGTTATAAAATTTACCATTTAGACTGTCAAATATTTATGCAAAAATGCGAAACTTGAGTGTCCATGAGCACATATGTCTAGCATTCCACCGTGTTTTCAGTATACAAGCACAATATTTCACTCATCGTAGGGATTTAATTAATAATGAGTATAATGAATTATATTAAAGAATTGCCTTAAAGCACTATCTGGCATCTGTATCCTTTCATCTTAGTCATGGTTTCTTTTATCCCTCATAATAGAAACAATCCCTGATTTACAATGGAATAGGTGTATTACTTACTACTCTGCAGTGAGCAATTTCACATGGACTTGTCCATAAAACCTGTGATACTGTTGAGTACACATTAGTAAGTAAGCACAAACCTACCATTTCCCTGAAAATAAGACCGTGTCTTATACTAATTTTTACTCCCAAAGATGCGCTAGGTCTTACTTTCAGTGGATATCTTATTTTTCCATGAAGAAGAATACGGTACACATTTATTGTTGAACAACAAAAAAGGAAATTTATTACCTGTATACAGTACGGTAGTAGTTGTCATCACAAACCAGCATAACCAGACAAACTGTGAATCCTACAGTATCAAGAATTTCTTGTTACTACCATTATTTCCATGTACGACAATCTATGGTACATTTACTTGCACTTCCTGTCTGCTCCGGCTGCGCTGCAGCCAACAGTGAGCTGCTCGGCAGCGCCCACTGCTACAGTCCAGAGTCCAGAATTACAGTAGCTTCAGGGGGCCTTATTAACGGGGAGGCCTTATGTTCGGGGGGGGGGTGCCTTATATTTCAGTGAGAGGCCAAACTGTAAGTATATCTCATTTTCAGGGGATGTCTTACTTTCGGGGAAACATGGTACTTTGCTTAATGCAATTTCATCCCTGGAAGAGGTTATAAATTTGAAAAAAAATTTTTTGATTTTGTGCAAAGTGCTGCTGTGGATTTTAGAGAGAACCAGGGATCAGCTATACCCAGAGAGGAACCAGACACCAGACACAGAGGCTCAGAGAAGCAGCCCAAAGACTACAGTGTAACTTCTCCTCATCTGGCCTAAGATTATGAAACTATGAGGCAGATTGATAGCAGGGCTGGCTTCCTGGCCATGGAGGCAAAGGAAAAGGGACCACATAGCTGATAGAGTAAGGGACAGAGAGATTTGGCTAGGGGCTGAGGATAGGGGCTGCTAAGAATTAATGACTGTATCTTGACTGTGGTAACATATTAACTTTCCTATTAATCCCCATGACTGTGAGTATTGCCTGTGAGTTCTGTGTGCCCATTGCAATGAACTATCTAATAGCATAAAAATAGAGTGTCTGAATGGTTGGTGTCAGAATAAGAAAAGAAGGATGGAGGGTGGAGGAGGTATGTCTGACCCCTGCCTCATGGCCAAAGGGAAGTCAGAGAAGGTCAGATATGGCTGTCCATGCCATTATTTCAGTTACTAAATACAGGTTACTAAATACTACAAGCAAGCCTATTCTTACCTTGCCTAATGGGTAATAAGACTTTACAATGGAATTCTACACTGTAAGCTGGTTCTGATCAAAATCAAATGACATCTTTTTTATTAGTTTTAAATACCATTACATTGTATTATCAGTAAATTTAGCCAATTAAACCGGATTTGCCAGCACCTGTGGTTCCCTAAACCACCAACTTGGAATTTGACCTGCTGATTTGGGGTTCTTTAAGCCTGGTAACTAATTGAGTCAAAAGAGACCTCCACTCTGATATCTGGCCCACACATTTTGAGCTTTCTGGCCTTCACAACTGCATATCAAGAAAATGAACCATTCAAAGTAGATCTTTCTCTGTAAGTGTACATATATGTGCATTTATGTATGTGACCCTTGTGTCACTGTTGGGTAAGAATGGACTGCAAGATGAAAGATTAGAGATTCACATTAACCAGTCACTCTTCAGGAGAAAGTTAAGGCTATTGGTTACTGGATCAAATATTTATGAGAGACAAGACTCTGAGTGATTATATATTAGATACTCTTCTTAAAATTTTTCAGACTGAGAAATATAAGAAAACTGATTGGTTAGTTCTGCTTTCACTAGACAAATTGATTAAATTAAAAAAAATGAACTCAAAGCCCTAGATTCAAAGATTAAGTACTGCACACAAATTGTAACCCCCACCCCCACACCCCCGCCAATAGCTTACTCTGCCTGGTCCTTGATTTCCCTTCTCCCACTTGTTGTGGGTTAGTCTATTTTAGCTAATTATTTTTCCCATAGTCCTATTGTTTAGCATGATTTGAGGATTAGAAGGAAATCTTAGAACATCTGGCTGTATTTATGATCCATCATTGACATTACAGCTATGGGATAAATGTTTTCTCTTTATCTTCCATTTTATGCATCCAATGATATAACTAGTACATTATTTCTACAACATTTTAGTTGAAGGATGTTTGTTTTCTCATCCTCTGTCATGAATCTTTGCAATATCTTACAATTACCTTGTAATCTCCAGTAAATTCCAATTTTAGTAGCAGTTCCACTTACTGCCACTTTCTGCACATCTCAATTTCTAAGAGATTAAACTCTACAACAATCCACATTCCTTTTCTCTTTTAGAATTGAAGCAAAACTCTTGTTTCAATTCTGAGAACTACAGAGCACCTCACAAATAGTTTCTTTCTCTTGGGGAGGGAAGAGTAGTTTCTTTTACTAACAACCAAGGTATTACTTACTAAATATGAGAATCAAAATATACCACCCAGCTATTAAAATATAGTCCCTGATAAAATATTCTGGCTGCATGCATGAATTATCTTTGTGTTATAATATTTTTGGTTATTCTATAAACTCTTTCATATAAAATCCACATTTGTTTTTTGTTGTTTATCTACATTTTGAAACGAGACTTTTTATCGCAGTAACCTATTTCAGGAGTATGTGTTGTCCATAAAGAAAACGTGACCCAGAAAGGGAAAAGGAAGTGGTAGAGTTGTTCGGTGCCATTGAGCCCGTTCAGATGCATAATAGCCCTCTGCAAAAGAAGCCCTCGCTACCTGGGCTCCCAGCCATTCTGACACTTGTTCCTATGCTGGAGGCCATTGTTGTAGCCACTGTGTCAATCAATTTCCTTGAGGATCTTCCTCTTGTTCTCTGTCCCTCTACTTTACCAAGCATAACATCCTTCTCCAGGACTGGCCGCTCCTGAGAACATGTCCAAAATATGTGACTAAGTCTCATCATCCTTCCCTTTTCAGCACAGTGGCTGAAGTTCTTCAAGACAGATTTGTCCATGGTACTTTCAATATTCTTCCCCAGCACCTCAATTCAAAGGATCAATTTTCTTTGGTGTTCCTTATTCACTGCTCAACTGTGCAGAGGTTCCTCTAATCCTGATGTCTTGTTCATATGCATATGAGGCAAATGAAAATACCATAGCTTGGGTCAAATGCACCTAATACTCAAAGTAGCTTCTCTGCTTTTCAACATTCTGAAAGAGATCTTTTGCATCAGATTTGTCCAATGCAAGACATTACTGGGTCTCTTGCCTGCTGCTTCCATGAGACTTTATTGTGGATCCAAGGAAGGAGAAATTCTTGACAATTTCAATTTTTTCTCCAACTTCAATCTTTTCTCTCTCTTTTGGCATTATGTTGAGCCACTTATGAGGCTTTGGGCTTATGTGCATTGAGTGTTGCAATGCATCCCAAAGGATGCAATCCTGATCTTCATCAGCAAGTGCTTTAAGTGCTGTAAGACCTCCTCACTTTTAGTAGGCAAAGTTTTTTCATTTGCATATCACAGCTTATTAATGTCTTCCTCTAATCCTGATGTCTCATTCTTCTTCATTTAATTCAGCTTCTCTGATGATTTGTTCAGCATAAAGATTGAATACATATGGTGAGAGGCTAAAACCTTGACACATAGCTTTATTTAAATTTTAAACCATGCAATATTTCCTTGTTCCATTCACACAGCTTCCTCTTGATCCATGTGTAAGTTCCACAAAAGCACAGTGAAATGTTTTTGAGTTCTTAGGGTTATATGTTGTTTGTTATGGTCCACATATTGGAATGCATTGGCATAATGAATAAAACACAAGTAAACATATTTCTGGTATTGTCTGCCTTCAGCCAAGATCCATCTGACATTAGCAATGATAACTCTTGTTCCATGTCCTCTTCTGAATCTACCCTGACCTCTGGGTTGGATGAACTTCAGCAAAATTTTACATGCATGTGATATTACTGATAGTGGTCTATAATTTGAGCATTACTTTGGGTCACTTTTCTTTGACATGAATATAAATATGGATCTCTTCCAGTAAGTTGGCGAAGTAGCTCTCTTCCAAATATTTGGATATCAATTAGTTGTTTTTGGTACAATGACTCTGTGATTTTTTTCCATCCTCTTTTGAAACTTCCTGCATCATTCAATATTGTGCATACAGAATCCTCCAAGATTACAACTTGGGGCTTACATCTTTTTCTTGAGTTATTTCAGTGAAAGATAGACAGTGTTCTTCTTTTCTGGTTTTCTAACTCTAGGCCTCTCCACAAATCATGTTAATATTTTAATTGACTTTTTGAGGTCCCCTTTGGAAATTTTGTGCTCAGCTCTTTGCCTTCATCCTTTCTTCCATATGCCTTAGCTACTCTACAATTAAGAGCAAGTTTGAGTGTCTCTTTTGAGCCTTTCTTTCTGTCCTGTATGGTTAATGACCTTTTGCTTTCTTCATGAATGATGTTCTTGATGTCACCTCACAACTCATCAGTTCTTCTGTCATTGTTCAGTATGTCAAATATATTGTTTTATATATATATTACATATAAAATATATATTTATACATTACATATAATATATATTACATTTAAAATATATATTACACATAAAAATATATAGTACAAATAATAAATATCCAACAGTTTTATTGGTAAGTAGTTGACATATCATATAATTCAATAGTTCAATCATTTAATAATATCATGGAGAATTGTACAACTACCCCCACATAAATTTTAGAGCACCCCCGCCCATGGTTAAATCACCTTTAAGACGATTTATGCAATCACAGTTCATTCTAGTGCTCCCTCCCTTCTCCATCCCCTTTTCCTCACTATCCTCCCACTTCCGCCATATTCCCTAGATCCCCTGGTATCCCTTATTATCATTATGCATTCACTCCTCCTGTGCTTCACAGCTGGGAGACCCAACAGAAAATGATAAAAAAGTAAATTACCCTAAAGTGGTAAGAGTAAAACCATAATAGTACACAGACACGAATACTAATAATGCATAAGAAGGAAAAGAACCCCAACAATAGTAAAAAAGCCAGGGACAAAATTTCTGTCATGGAACTAGTAAAAGATACTTGTACCCAGAACAAATTCAGGTCATGTATAGGGTGGCAAAGTGTCGAGTTTGATCTAGCATAATCAAGATTACAATGGTCTCTGCTTTATAGAAAGGCTGATTGAGACTCTTGCCTGCGGCTAGAAAGCCATCCTCCAGTTTCTCAAAAAATGATAAAACAAATAACACAGCTACAAGAGGGTGAACCCCAATGGCGACGCATCTCTGAGATACACTCTAATATACATGACCATAAGCAGACTCTAACAGAATGGCTATTACAGGGTTACTGGGATGAGATGTGCTTTAATACAGCAACAGTGTACTTCTCTTAGTACAATTGTCTTCTTCTACCTCAGACACCATGTGTTTTCTGGCTTAACTCTTCAGGTTACAAATGTAGAGTCCAGTTCACCCAGTGGAGTTCCCATTTGGGTCTCACTGATGCAGCCTCTGTGTGCACCCCCAAGGTAAGGATTCAGTATCCCTATGTCCTGAGGCACCCAGCCTGGGTTACTGGGTTATCACCAGATTCCTTAGGTCAATTCTGCCCTCCTGTTGCAAGCCACTACAGACTCTCCCTGCCTACTGATCTCAAGAGCATCCTCAGTCTCTCTTCCCCCCTCCCAACAGACATGCACCTGTGTTCATCCAAACTTAACTATTCCCTCTCCGCTCTACTGTGCTGCACCTCCCATCCATAAGCCTCATTCCTCTGACAGGGCTATGTCCCTCTCCAGGGGGCCTCACCCCACATCTGAACGGTTACCACCCAGTGGACAGCATCCTCCTCCTCCCCCTGGCCATTTGATCCCAGCTTTCCTGACATGCCTTCCGATCAAGTGACCTACACTATAGGCTGTCTGGTCCCCAGCCAGAAGACTGAATTGCCTACAACCTTGAGCTATAGTGCCCATTCTGCCACTTGTTCCTACCACAGTGGTCTCATACAGTATTTGTCCTTTAGTGCTTGACTAACTTCACTCATGAGTTGAGGTGTTTCATGGTTTCATCGCAGTTTTTAAAAGAAGCGTAGCTGATTCCAGGAGCCCAAGCAGAAAGCAAGTGTTTTGAGAATGATGAGGGCAACGAATGTATGTGTCCTTTACACAAT
>NW_022103920.1:65753015-65768267 GCF_000313985.2 Echinops telfairi
CATGAACCCTTGATAATTTGTAAATCCACCTTGAGTTTGTTTTTATGCATGGAGGCAAATATGGGTTCATTCTGCACGTGGATATACAGCTTTCCAAAACCATTTATTGAAGAGGGCATCTGCTTCCCATTTAACGATTTTTAGGTCTTTGTCAAAAATCAATTGTCTGAATGCATATGTTTTTATTTCTGGGTTTTCTGTCCTGATCCGTTGGTCCAAGTAACTATCATTATACCAGTACCAGGCTGTTTTGACAACTGTGACTGTATATTGGTTTTGAGGTCAGGTAGTACAAGATCACCCACTTAGTATTTCTTTTTGAGGAGTTCTTTGCCTATTCTGGGTTTCTTCCCTTTCCATATGAAGTTAGTAATCAGTTTTTCATTTCTTTGAAGAACAATGATAGAATTTGTATTGGGGTTCCATTAAGTTTGTACATTGCTTTAGGTAGTATTGACAATTTTACTATATTGAGTCTTCTGATCCATCAACATGGAATACTCATCCATTTGTATAGATCCATTTTGGTCTTTCGTAGTGATGGTCTGTAATTTTCTTTGTGTAGGTTGTTTGCTTTTTTGGTTAGTTTTATTCCTAGGTCCTCAGCCTTTGCATGGTTATTGTGAAAGCTACTGATTTCTTGATATCTTTCTCTGTATTCACATCACTGGTGTATATGAATCCAGTTGATTTCTGCTTGTTAATCTTGCATCCCATTACTCTACTAAACTCTTCTATTGTTTGCAACAATCCTATTGTGGACCCCTTAGGATTCTTAATATATAAGAACTTGTCATCTAAAAATAGCAAACGTTTCACTTCTTCTTTAACCAATCATACCCCTTGACATCTTGCCATTGTCTTATAGAATTGACTAGGACTTCCAGCATAATGCTGAGTAGAAATGGGGATAACCATCTTATCTGGTTCCCTTGTTCGGTGGAAATGTTTTCAGCTTTTCTCTATTGAGTGTAATATTAGCAATTGGTTTGCTGCATATGGCATTTATTGTATTGAAGATTTTTCCTTCTAATTCTATTTCTTGAGAGTATTAGGGACGTGTGTTGGATATTTTAAAGTGTTTTTTCTGCATCAATTGAGATGATCATATATTTCTTGTCCTTTTTCTTGTTGATGTGGTGGATTATGTTAACCGTTGAACCATCCCTGTGTCTCTGGTGTGAATCCTTCTTGGTCATGATGTTTTGTGGTTTTTTGTGTTTTTTTTTTTATATGCTGTTGGTTTCTATTGGACAGCAATTTGTTGAGGATTTTTACATCATGTTCATGAGAGATATCAATCTGTAGTTCTCTATCCTTGGATGCAGTCTTTGCCCTTTTTTGGGATCAGGGTTATGCCGGCTTCATGAAATGAGTTTGGGAGTTTGCTATCCCTTTCTGTATTCTGGAAGAAGGTGTGTAGAATTGGTGTCACCTATTCTCTGAATACTTGGTAGAATTCTCTGTGAAGCCATCTGGACTGGGTCTTTCTTTGGTTGAAAATTTTTTGATGGCCCTGTCTACTTCTTCTTTTTGCTATGGGTCTGTTCAAGGTCTCAATGTTCATATGCATTAATTTGGGAAAGAGTGATTTTCCAATTATTTGTCAGTGTCCTCCATATTATTGAATTTGTTGGAATACAGTCTTTCCAAGTACTGCATAATTAATCTTTTTATTTCATTGGGGTCTATTGTGACTTCCCCGGTTTCGTCCCAGTAGTAGTTACATAATTTCATGTCAACTTGATAAATAAGTATAGAGGTGGAGTCAGTCAGGTCACAATTTGATGATGTCTCCTTCTCATGAGGATTCTGGAAACTTCCTCTCTTTTTCCCTGGAGGTGGGCCACACTCTCTCTCTGTTTCACCTTCCTGTTGAGAAGCCACACTCAGAGAGCTGAAGGATCCACGTGGGAGGCCATCTCCAGCACTGTGATGCTTCCACCACCACAGGATCCACAAGCTTTTCACCCATTGGCTTGTGATATTCCTATATTCAGCATCATTGTGTGTGCTTTGTGAATCTCAAGAGCATTTATGGACTAGTATCAGAGATATGGGCTAATATCAGACTTAAGTACTTGTCTGGACTGGGCTCAGATGTTTTCTGGATATACAATTACTCTTTGCTATAAAGCTCTCTCTTACACACATATGAACGTCTCTGAATTTGTTTCTCTAGTCTACCCTGCCTAACACAATCCCTAATTCTAGATATTGATGTCCAGTCCTTTTGCTCCTTTGTTAAGTTTCCTAGCAGTTTGTTGAGTTGTTGATCCTTTCAAAGAACCAACTCTTTCCTCTGTTGAATCTTTCTATTGTCCTTCTGCTGTCCAGTTCATTTATCTCCACTCATTTGTATAATTTCTTTTCTTTTGCTGCTGGAAAAACAATGTGGTTGGTTTTGTTCTAGTTGCCTAAGGTGCTGAGTTAATGTGCTGACCATATTTCTCTCTTCTTTTTTCATGAATGCATTTATTGCAATAAAGTCACCTTTGAAAACCCCCTTGGCTGTGTCCCATAGGTTTTGGTATGTTGTATTGTCATTATTATTGGTTTCTAGGAATGTCTTAATTTCCTTTCTAATTTGAGTTAATACCCATTGGTTTATAAGAAATATGTTATTAAATTTCCAGGTGTTTGTCTTTGTTTTGTGTTCTTTCTGACATAACGTTCCAACTTTATGGCACTGTGGTCAGAGAAAGTGGTCTGGATGACCTCTAAGTGTTTAAAGTTTCTCCAGCTGGCCTTGTATCCCAGCATGTGGTCTACTTTCCAGTATGAGTCATGTGCATTGGAGAAGAATGTGCATTTTCTTCTGATGTTTTCAGAGCTCTGAAAATGTCTGTTATGTCAAGTTGTTTGATTGTGTTGTCCAGGGCTTCAGTGTCTTTGTTGAGTTTCTTACCTGTTCTATCTTTCTTTGGGAGTGGTGCACAAAAATCACCTACTATCATTATTGATCCAGTGATTTCTCTGTTCATCTCTTTGAGAATCTGGTTGGCAAATTTCTAGAGTTCTCATTGGGTGCATATATGTTTACTATGTGTATGATTTCTTGGTCTACTGATCCCTTGAGCATTATGGAATGCCTATTCTTGTCTTTCCTTATGTTATGTACTTTGAGGTCTATTTTGTCCAAGATTAGTATTACCACCCCTGCTTTTTAAAATTTTTTATTCCCATTTGCTTGGTAAATGTTTTGCCATCTTTTGACTCTTAGTCATTTTTTGTCTGTGAGTTTGAGATATGTCTCCTGAAGGCAGCAGATTGCTGGATTTTGTTGTCTAAGCCAGTCTGCTATTCTTTGTCATTTAATACATGCATTCAAGCCATTCACATTCAGTGTAATTACTTAAATCTAAATGTAGATTGGTTCCTGCCATCACATACTATTTGTGTTTAGTATTTTCCTTTCTTCTACTTTATTGAATGGTGTGTGTGTGTGTGTGTGTGTGTGTGTGTGTGTGTGTACCATCAGATTTGAGTCATTTTCATATTTGACTTTGGTTTCTCTAGGTTTTTTTTATGGCAGCTGTAGGTGTTGGCTGTTGCTTTCATTGCATCTTGGGTGAGCTGATGATGGAACGTTATCTTCTGGGATGTGTAGGGGTTGGGCTTAGAGGTTATCAGTTAAGTCAGTGGTTCTCAACCTATGGGTCATGACCCTTTTGGGGGTTGAACGACCCTTTCACAGGGTTGCCAGATTCATAACAGTAGCAAAATTACAGTTATGAAGTAGCAACGCAAATAATTTTATGGTTGGGGGTCACCACAACATGAGGAACCGTATTTAAGTGTCACCACATTAGGAAGGTTGAGAACCACTGAGATAGGTGCTGGATAACGTATTGTGCGTAAGTGAGAGAGCGAGGGTTTGTTGGATGAGAAGGAAAATTAGGGTTTGTGTGTTCTGGAGTAGGGTTTAAGTGGTAGTATTAATCACAGGAAGCCTTCCCTTAGGGATAGTATTTTTTATGAGTTGGAGAAGAGGGTTATGGGAGATGTGATTTTACTTGGTAAGTTAAAGGAGAGTGTATGTTGCTGCGATGGAGGGAACAGATTCCAGTGGTTGTCCTGGTTGGGGCAAGGCAGAAGTATCATGAGTCTACCAGAGTCCCTTATCGACCCCGTGTATCATGTGAAAGAGAGCACTCTTTCTGTTATTATACTTATAACAGTGGATTCCTGTACAGCTCAGACCTATCCACTTTGTATGGGCGGTCCTATGGTGTAAATAGGCTATCATAGTGGAAGCCTCAGGGATGAGGGGCTTCTGCTCAGAGGACTTTCAAGCTAGAGTCTAGCCACCAGTTTCAAAGGCTACATGGCCTATGGCAGGAAAGTCGCTGGGAAACCCAGAAATGGCAGATTATGTTTCTTCTGGCACAGTGAGGAGTTTTGTGAATCCTTTCTCAAAGCAAACTAGAAACACTGCTCTTGACATCCTAGAACCCACTCTTGGCAGATTCCAACCACTCCTCTGTTTCTGCGGTGCTGAAACTTTAATTGGCTGCATCCTTTTATATGTAGGAAGGACCTTGGCCTCGACTAGGGATTGTAACCAATGGGAACTCTTCTCCCTCAGTGGACAGCCAGGGTTTCCAGCATCCTGGGCCTCCAGGTCTCCCCACGGGCATTTGGGTGATGCCCCTGAAGTATGAACAGCCCTGGCCACTTCCCCACGCCGGCAAGTCACCGAACGAGGATCAGGGTGAAGAAAAAGAAAAAAGTGGGGAGTTACCACTGCACCAGCAAGGGAAGCAAAGCACAGGTGGGTGCTTTTAACAGGGACCAAGATGAGCATAGCTGTGCTCTCTGTGGGAGAACTGACAAAGGAGAAGCCTGGAGTGCTGTGAGACCTTGTCTCATGTCCCTGTCCGCCAACAGGGCTACCTCACCCACAGATCTGGAGATGCACAGCGAGCTGTTCAGACAGCTATTCCTACCTCGGTGCCACCTTCTGAGAACTTGTCAAATATATTCTTGAGAAGTTCTAAATTCAGGTGGGATAGACTCAAGGTCCTATTTTGACTCTCATAAACTTTTAATTTTCTTTAGCTTCAACCTGAACTTACCTAGAAACAAATGATGGTTTGTTCAACAGTCAGCACCTGACCTGGTTTTAACAGTTGATATTAAACTCCTCCATCTCCTCTTCCCACAGATATAGTAAATATGGGAGTGTTTTTTGTATCCCATCTGGGAAAGTCTGTGTGTGTTTTGCTGCCTATTGTATTGTTGAAAAAGGGTATTTTCTGTGAACAAGTGATTGGTCCTACAACAGTCTGTCATGTGATCTCCAGTTTTATTTCTGTCACCAAGACCATACTTTCCAGCTACCATTCCTTCCCTTTGTTTCCAATTCTTGCATTCTAATTTTCAATAATTATCAATGTTTTTTGGTTGCTAGTTTAATCAATTTCCATAATAAGAAGTTGCTGGAATTCTGCAATTTCTTCATCATTAGCTTTCCTGGTTACTGCATAAATTTCAAAAATGGTTTTATTGATTTTATTCTTTCTATGCTTATAGATACAATACTATCAGAGACAGCACTATATTTCAAGATAGATTTTGAAAAGTCCTTTTTCTAATGAGTACAATGCCATTCCTGTTGATGGTATCATTCGTCATTCCCAGCATAGTAAACCATATGATTTTCTGATTCAACAAGGAGTACCAATCTATGTCAGCTTATTAGCATGTAAGCTATTGATCTTTATATAGTCCATTTCATTTTTGATGACTTCTAATTTTCCTAAATTCCTGCATTGCACATTCCAAGTTCTGATCATTAGTAGATTTGTGCAGCTGTCGCATTTCATTTTGAGTTGTGTCCCACCAGCAAAGGAAGATCCCAAAGCCTTTACTCCCAAAGGCTTAACTCCGTTCATGTCGCTATGGTAAACTATACTTTGAGAAAGCAGCTCCTCCTTAATCACATTTTGAGTACCTTCTCATGGAAGTGCCCAGCCTCTGGCCCTATCGCTGACAATGTGCTGCTTCCATTCAAAGCCGTCAGTATCTGACAATGCTTGGAGGTTATGTAGAAGGTTTTCAGCAGCTACTTCCTCTGAAATGGGCAGCTGCTAAGTCTATTTTTAGTATTGAATCTCTGCTGTACCTGTTCACATTTGGTTACCCTGCTGGAATTTGAAATACTTCAAATTGAAGTAGCTTCAGTGAAATAGCTTCCAACGTCTCAGCAAGCCACCACAATAGGACAAACACCGGAAAATGGTGGGCATGAAGTGGTAGCTGAATTGAACTATGTAGATGTTTTTCAAAGCACCCTGTAAAAGGCAAATGAAGTCTCTTCTCCTTTAAGTGAAAGGAATCCGTATTTCATAAAGTGGCAGTGCTACCTGCCTCATTGTGAGGTACTGCATAGCACAGTCAGGTAGTCTACAACCTCTCCCATTGGGACTCAGTGATAAAATCATTATGCTAAGGATTCTGAAAATCTCATTGCAGAATATATTCTCTAAGCTCAAATTAGTGAAATGTGGGTGTATGAACTGAAAAATGATGGCTAAATCCAGACTTGGGTGATTTTTTTATATGTGTCTGGCTGATAAACAAAAGGACAGCTGTTTGAAACCACCAGCTGCTTTGAGGGAAAAGATGAGGCTTTCTACTGCAGTGAAGAGTTAGGGTCTCAGAAACCCACAATGGCAGGTCCACTTGGGCTCTATGGTTGCTGTGAGTCAGAATTGACTCGGTTCTTTTCACTTTCAAAATATAATACTTTATAGTATAGGCTTTCAATAGATTAACATTTTCAGACAAAACATCCCTGTTCAAGTTAGAGATTCTGGTAATATTGGATTCTCAGCCAATGCACCTCTTGCATAGGAGCACTTCATGCTCCTATGATACTTAATAGGCTTCAACAGAGTTTCAAGACTAAGACAAATTAGGAAGAAAGGTCTGACAATCAATTAAAAAAAACCCCCAAAACCAGTCAGTGAAATATGACTCGCAACAATTTAGCTCATAAGAATCATGAGAATGAGATGCAGGACTGCATAGCGTCCCACCAAGTGTAGGGTCCAACTTAATGGTAACAGCAACGACCATTTAATCTTTGTAATTCACACTTATAAACTCAAATTTCTCTTCCATTATGTCTATGCATTTCAACTTCATTTATAAAAATACATGCATTTCCATGTGTAGAGATAGATGCAATTTGAAAAATCCTATCACTCTAATTACCAATCACATTTGAGACAGTTCTGTCCCACCTTGAACTGGTATATGCTTGGGTATTAAAATTAGTTTGTACTGAACCAAGGTTGCCAAATTCTGTCATCTCATTTGATCCAGTGTACATATAAATTTATCATATAAATTATATACCTTTATTAAAAGCAAAACTGCATTTTACTGCTTTTAGGGATGTGAACAAGAAGTCATCAAGCTAAAATGCGAAAGGAATAAAGGAAACCATGATCTTTGTGCATGACATCCAGCCTCTGAAACTATGTGAAGTGGGTACTTGTGTCCTTAATTTCATGAAGAAATGGAAGCTTAGATTAGGACTAATCATTCGCTGAATGGTTATTTAGATTAACCTGTGTAAGCCATGTTAGACCATCTGAGTCACTTATCTGTCTCTGATTGATGTCTGCTAATCCATTCTATTCGTGTTGATCCTTGTGACATTGAAGGTCACTGTCAGCATTAAAATACAAATAGTTTCAAATCTATTGGCCAAACTCTAGAAGAAATTCTTATGCAATGAATCTTTTGGTCAGAGAAACATTGTCAGATGCATCATGAGCTGACACCGTTCTCCAACCTCCCTTCCGTTCTCATAATCAGATTCTGTAATTTTCAAATAAAAACAGTTACACTTTGGTTTATATAATGTCTCCTCCTCTAACAGTGATAAACTTAAAACTCTAGCTTTAATTCATGGGGAAATTCTTATGTTGTTTTGGAGTTTACAAAAACTTCAACAAAACCACTAATATTTTTTTAGAATCATTATGCCAGGCACTATGCTGAGTGATTTCATGCATTGTATGATGGATAAGCAGGATGCTTTAAGTTTTTATTTGAGAAACAAATCCTATATAAGAGAATATTATCATTAATATGTAAATTCACTGTATTATTTGCTTACTGGCACATTCCTTTCTTATTTGCCCCTTTCACAACTCAAAAGAGAATCATTCAAAACTCAGTAGCTTGTCATTTCTTTTTGACCAGACATAAAGCATAGAAATAAATGAAGGGAGGCATTTACTGACACTAAGAAAGCCTCCTTTAGGAACGCTGAAAAGGGCTGTAATTAGTTCTAAAATACCATCTGAAATCCACTGTGCTCATATTTTTCACACACACAAAATTGAACATCGGGGCCTAAAGGGGCTGGAATGTAAAATGATGCAGCTAAATTCTATTTAGAAACAGTTGTAAGGCAATCCCCAGATGCTGGATAGATTTTATCTTCTTATCTTGGGAAGGAATTGAACCCTGAAATGTCACTAATATTTTCTAATTCTTTTCTAACTATTGTCATAATTGAGACAGTGATTGATTTTGAATAATCATCCTAAAATGAATTAGATTAAAAGATAATCTTTCATACTACTGGGGGACCTATTTTTCTAATTTCCTTTCTTAAAAAGTTTAACACATTTTATTAACACAAAGTATTTCTTACATTAAATATTTGAGTTTGAATAAAATTTTCATCGTTAGGAGCCTTCAAATTGGTTCCTACTCTTAAGGAACCTATGTGCAGAGGAATGAAACAGTACTTGGCCCTGTGCCTTCCTCACACTTGTTCTTATGTCTGAACCACCAATACAGCCATTGTGTCAATCAATCTTGTCCAGGGTCTTCCATTTTTCAATTGCTCCTCTACTTTACCAATCATAATGTTCTTTTTCAGGGACTGGTCTCCTCTGGTAATGTGCCCAAAGTATGTGAGATGAAGACTCACCCTCCTTGCCTGTAAGGAGTATTCTGACTGTACTTCTTCCAAAACAGATCTATTTGTTATTTTTACAGGTTATGGTACTTTCAGTATTCTCTTTGACTTCCCCATTTCTTCCTTTTGTCTAAGCCGCTCGATAATTTTAGTCTCTTCTGACATGCATTTTGATTTTTTCTTTCTCTCCTCTCTTTTAAATTACCTCTTGCAGTTTTTTGTTTTGTTTGCTCTATTTTTTTTCTTTTTTAAATCATTTTATTGGGGGCTTGTACAACTGTTATCACAATCCATCCATCCATTGTGTCAAGCACATTTGTACACTTGTTGCCATCATCATTCTCAAAACATTTGCTTTCTACTTGAGTCCTTGGTATCAGCTCCTCATATTTTCCCCTCCCTCCCTGCCACCCCCCTTCATGAACCCTTGACAATCCTAAAGGTCAACAAACAGAACTTGAACTATTTACAGGCTTTTCTTTCTTTTTTTGGTAATTGGTTTTTGTTGTTGTTTTGTTTTCTTTTGTTGCTTTGTTTTGCTCTGTCTTGTTTTTTGTGCATGTTATTATCTGTGTTGGTCTATCTAGGTAAGATAGGCAGGAAAAACAATCTGGAGGGAAAAAACAATGGGACCAGCACTTGGGGGTGGGGGGGCCGTGGGAGAGGGGGATGTGAGGGAAAAGAAGTGGATGTTAACCTCTTGCACTTTTATATGTATGATGTTATTGATGTCTACCCAGAGCTCATCAGATCTTCTATCATTAGTGTTCAATGCATCAAATATGTTCTTGAGATGTTATGAAAATTAAAGTGGGATAGACTCAAGGTTGTATTTTGGCTCTTGTGGATTTGTTTTAACTTTCTTCAATTCCAATCTAAACTTACATGTGAGCACTTCATTGCTTGTTGTATATTTAGTCCCTGACCTGGTTTAGCTGCCGATATTTTCTCCATTGTGTCTTCCCACAGATGTAGTCAGTTTGATTTTTGTGCATTCTTTCTAGAGGCCACCTTTTTTGGGTGTTGAAAAATGGTATTTGAGATGAAGAATTCATTCATTTTGTAAAATTCTATTACGTTATTTCCAGGTCATTTCTATCCACAAGACTCTATTTTCCAACTACTGCTTCTTCCTCTTTGTTTCCAACTTTGACATTCCAATCCCTAATGATTATCAATGTATCTTGGTTTCATGTTTGATCTATTTCTATCTGAAGTCATTGTTAGATTCTAAGTGGCCCATACCAGTGAATTTCAACTCCCTGACACCTGAGATATCTTTTTTATGCATTCTATTTCATTTTCAATGACTTCCAATTTTCCTCAATTTATACTTTGTGCATTTCAAATTCCAAATCTTAATAGATGTTTGCAACTCTTTCATTACTATTTCAGTCATACCCCATCAGCAAATGAAGGTCCCAAAGGCTTTCCTCCCACAGGTTTGAGTGTCTGCTTCCCTATGGCCCACTCGGCATTGAGAAGACAGCTCTTCCTCGGTCATGTCATCTCGGCAGTGCCTTCCTGCCTGAGTGGCTCATCTTCTGGCACGCTCTCTAACAATATCCATAGCTCTTCATGAGATTTTCAGAATCCGACCATGTCTCCCTATAATTCATAAGGTTTTCAGCTACCCACTCCTCCAAGGTGGCCAGTCTATTCTTCCTTAGTTTGGAATCCCTGCTGAAACCTGTTCACTTTGAATAACCTTGCTGGCACTTGACATCCCAGTGACATAGCTTCCAGCATCAAAGCACTACCAAAGCTTCCATAGTAGGACAAACTGACATTTATATATATAAAAGGCCACAATTTTAGCCAAGTCCCAATTACGGGGAGGCTAAATTCTTTGGAGAATTCAAATCATGGGGCCTGAATGATATTCTTGTTTAGCCGTTAATTGCGCTGGTACCCTAGGTTTATGACGGCCTGAAACTGAAATGAATGCCATCAACAGGAAGTTGTTTTTCAAGGTTTTTTCTTCTAACATTCACTTCCCAGGCTATGAATGTCTTGTTTACAGAGAACCTCATACTTGAGTTAATTTATGTAAATTTACTTTCATTTTGAACTCCAAACTGTCTGCACCAAATTCTTCTTCCCAACCATGGTCACTTGCTGCAGCTTTCATATCATTGAAACTAGGGTACTTCAAGACGCTTCTCCCACTAAACAGCTAAATAAGAACCTTAGCTGCTGTGGTAGACAGAAGATTTATACCAATCTGAAGATCTATGAGAGGGCGAGGAAGAATCCAACTGGCCAATCAGGTCACAGCCTGCTGATGCCTCTGTGGGGGTGGGACATTCTTATAAGCTGGATGGAAACTGGGGACCTTCCTATCTCCATTACTTTGATTTCTTGCTTATAGGGACTCTGTTGAGACCCTGAAATCAGTCAACATCCTGTCATTTTCCCACCATTTTTTGCATCCATGTGACTCTGCACCATCCTGGCTTGTGATCTTTCTGCTTTTAGATTCAACATTCTGTGCCCCAGGCATGTGGTTACATGAGTCTCCAGAGGATTTATGGACTTGATTTGGACTGGGCAGTAGTGCCTTCTTCATGCAAAGTTGCTTCTTAATATAAAGTTCTTCATGTACCTAGATGAGTGTCACTGGATTTGTTTCTTTAGACAACACTGCCTAACACAGGTACCTATTCTGAATTAGCTACAGATTTGATTGAAAGACACTTCGGAAGAGATCTCCTTCATAACCTGATGACTTCTGAGAGCACATATTTTGGTTTTGCTTAAATTAATTATCTATTTTCCATGTGCATCTCTAAGGTAACACTGGGGAGTGATTAAGGGAGTATTAAAATAAAGACTAGTTAATATGAGGAAATAATATTTCCTTTATGTTTTGTTAGGAGCCCAGGTGGCATAATGGTTAATGTTGGCCTCGCAACTTCAAACACAGCAGTTTTAAACTACAAGCTGCTCTGTGGAAGAAAGATGGGGCTTTCTACACTCATAAAGAATTATAGTCTTAGAAACCCACAGTGGCAGTTCAACCTTGTCCTATAGGGTCTCTATGAGTCATCATTGATGGAAATGAGTTGTTATATTTTTTTGCTTTTATAAAGATACTCTTAGGAAGAATATGCCACTGAAGCTTATGTATATGCAAATCACCTGGGGATCTTGTTAAATAAAGACTTTAATTTAATAGGCCAGGGAAGGGTTCTAAGCACATACATTGATAGCACATTCCCTGGTGAATTGTGGCTGCTGAATCTGGAGCAGACTTTGTGTAGAAAGGCACTGGTTATTAAACTGAAATATTCACAAAAAATGGATAATGGTTAAAGGTTTAGATTTTAGGCCTAGTTCCAGAGATTCATGAACTGTGATGAGGCCACAGGTTTTATACTCTTAAACAAGCATCTTCTTTGATTCTGGCATGAGGGATACAGGCACTAAGAGTTAATACATTGGAGAAATCCTGTTATAGATGGGGGCAGGAGATGAGAAAAAGAACCACATATATGGGGAGTTTAACAGGATATTGTTGATGTGATTTCTTAAGATGGGCTATATAAGTAAATACAGTGTTTCTTTAACAGCAAACAAACAAAATTTCCCTACAGATTCTCATCCTTCAAACCCACATGGTGGTCTGACTGGCTTTAAAAAAAAAAAAAAGAGGGAAAAGTAAAATTTAAATGGACTTGAAGTCGTCAGTGACAGACAAGTTCATCTTGAGAGAGAGAGAGAGGGAGAGAGAGAGGAGAGGGAAAGAGAGAGAGAGGAGAGGGAAGGAGAGAGAGAGAGACGAGAGGGAAAGAGAGAGAGGAGAGAGAGAGAGAGAGAGAGAATATTCGGGTTGTAGAGTCAAAGAACAGATCTACGTATCAGCTCATAGCAGCTCTTCTCTATTTGTCCTGTTCTTTTTAAGATTCAGTCCTTAAGTTATGTATTACTGCATTTGGGTTCAAAATAACTTCAGTATGTGTAAGTCTTTTTTTCATGAATGACTGCTGTCTAGTTAGATATTTGGTTGAGTTTATAGGACTTTGATATGTCATTGATTACACACAATGTCTTAGCAATATTTTTTCATTTTCAACCTCAATATCAAGTATTTGTGAAGCTACTAAAAAAGGAGCATAGTGAAGTGTAGAAAAACCATACTAGAAGTAAGAGAGTCTAAGCTCCAATTAAGCGCTGCAAACCATTCATCCATTCATTTGTTAAATTCTTGTTTGTGTTCTTCTGACCTGAAACTTCTTGGAATCATGTCTATTACTAGTTCATTGAGAACTGCTCAACAGAATGTAAGTCTAGGAAGTTGCAAGAAAATAGAATAATGAATAGAATTTAGAGGGTGTTGTTAGGCTGCTTTCTAAAGAAATAAAAGCAGTGATGCTCATATATGTTTAAGCAATGGCTGCATATCAAGAAATAATTTTATCTTCAAAGAACAGCCCAACCCAGCCCATTTCAGACTGAAGGCGCTGCTGGTGGATGTAACAGGAAGCTAGGAGATCAAAAGTAGGTGGGTGCAGAGTTGCCTTGTTACAAGATCTTCATGAAAAATGGAAGGGTGCCACAGCCCCCAGGGTTGGCAGGCAGCAGGATCCAAGCAATCAGGAAGGCAAAGAGGTGCAAGAGAAAGAGAAATTATCATATTCTCTCTTATTGAAAGGCCACACTCCCAAAGAGTCATCACCAGTCTACAATCTGATTGGCATTCCTTATCTTTGCACAGGTAACACCAGGCTAATATACATCTAATCTCTACAGAAGAAGAAGCTCTATAATTCAAAAGATTCTTTAATGCTACTCACTTTTATATAAAATGTGCATGTTCTGTTTGATTATACTTAAACTAATTAAAGAAAAACCAGTCATTTCATTTGGGATAAAGAGGGGAAAATGGCATCAGTAGTTCATGTAAAGAATTAAATTAGAGAGAAAAAGTGGCTATTATATTGAAAGCTGATTGCAGTTGTTGTTAGGGATCAACAAGTGATTGCAACTCACAGGAACCCTATGCACAACAGAACAAAACACTACCCGGTCTTGCCCCAGCCTCATAGTTGTTTCTATGTCTGAGCACATGGCAGCAGCCACTGTGACCATTCATCTTTTCAACGCCTTCTTCTTTTCTCCGTCATCTGCTTCTCCAGCCGTGACGTCCTTCTCTGGGACTGTCCTGTTCTGAGCACATGTCCAATCTTTTCTCCACTTATCAGGATCTCACATATGGGTCCAGCTGTAAGGATTGTCTTTTTGCTAAATTTCTTTTCTTTAAATCCATACTGAAGGATGCAATCTTTGACCTTCAGCAGCAAGTGCTTCAAGTCCTCCTCACTTTCAGCAAGCAAGGTTGTGTCATCTGTACAAAACAGATTGTTAATAAGCCTTCCTTCAATCTTGATGCATAGTTATTTTTTTCATATGGTCAAGATCATCTTAATTTGGTCTCAGCATAAAGATTGAATAAGTATATAGAGAGAACATAATTGAGTAAGTGTAGTGAGAGAATATAATTCTAACACACACTTTTCTTGATTTTAAACCATGCAGTATCCCCTTATTCTCTTTATACAAACTCCCTCTTGATCCATGTATATGTTCTGCATGAGCACAATGAAGTGTTCTGGAATTCCCACTCAAGTATTCTGGAATTTCCATTCTTCTCAAGGCTATCCATAGTTTGTTATGGTTCATACAATCAATTCCCTTCGTATAGTCAATAAAACCCAAGTAAACATTTTTCTGGTATTCTTTGCTTTCATCTATGATCCATCTGATATCAACAATGATATCCCTTGTTCCATGTCATCTTATGAATCCTTCCTGAACCTCTGATAGGTTCCTATAGTGCAAGCATTGTTGGATGATATTCGGCAAAATTCTACTTGCATGTGATATCATTAAAAGTGTGCTGCAATTTGAATATTCTGTTGGATCACCATTCTTTGGAAGCAGCACAAATAATGATCTCTTCCAGTCACTTATCCAGGTAGCTGTCTTCCAAATTTCTGTGAAACAAGTTGTACTTCCAGTGCTTTTTGAAATATTTCAATTTGTGTTCCATCAATTCCTGGATCTTTGCTTTTGATGAATGTCTCCAGTGCAGCTTGGATTTCTTCCTTTTATACCATTGGTTCTTGATCAAATGCTATCATCTGAAATGGTGGAATGCTGACTTTTGATACAGTTCTTTTTTGGTACAGTGACTCTGTGTAGTCTTTCCATCTTCTTTAGATGCTTTTTGTGTCATGCAATATTTTGCACCTAGAATCCTTCTACATTGTAACTTGAGACTTGATTTTTTTTAAGTTGTTGGC
>NW_022103920.1:65772447-65776920 GCF_000313985.2 Echinops telfairi
GGGAACATCGTCCTTATGGCCTGGTGGGCCAGGATGTGCTCCACTCTCTCCTCCTCTCCCTTCATCTGCTCACGTGTGCTCTTATCAGATATGTCCCTCTCCTGGAGCTATAGATTCAATGCCATCCTTTGAAATAAATTCTTCTGGGGGAAGGGGCAGGTGTCCACATAGTAGTTGGGATTGGGGCCAGCCCCCCAGACCTGAAGAGGAACTTATAGACTTGTATCGGACATATGGGCTAATACCAGACTTATGGACTTGATCTGGACTGGGCTGGGATTTTTTTTTAATATACAATACTCATTGATACAAAGTTCTCTCTTACACACAAATGAGTCTCCCTGGATTTATTTCTCTAGTTTACTCAGACTAACAAAGTGCCCTTTATTGAATTGAGAAAAATTGGGGAGGGTTAGTTTGGAGATTTGCAGACATGGATCAGGATTTTAGGATTTTAGATAACTAGTCCATCTAAACCACCATTCTTCTCTCAGTTTGTTGTACTGTGGAGACTTGGCATGGTGTTTCTGATGCTGGAAACTGTGTCACCTGATTTCAAACACCAGCAGGGTGAATCATAGTGAACATGCTACGGCAGAGTTTCCAGATTAAAAAAACAAACAGAAATGGGAATAGGCAATCTACTTCTGAAGAATTAGCCACTAAGAACTTTATGAATACCAGGAGAATATAATCAGATATAGTGCCAGAAGATGAGCCCCTCAGTTTGACAAGTACACAAAATGTAACATAGTGGCTGCAGCCATGACCTTGAAAACAATAAAAGTTGTGAGGAGGACGCAGGACCAGAGAGTGAACTGTGGTTCTTGTTGCTGGGCACCATGTAGTCGTAGCCTCTGAGACACAGCAACCCCATGTGCAGCCGAGCCAAACAGTTCCCTGTCCTGTGCCATCCTCACAATTGTTTCCATGTCTCAGCACATTCTTGCTGCCACAATGGCCATCTACCTCATCCAGTATTTTGTCATTTTCATCTCCTCTGTGCCAAGCATGATGTCCTCTCCTGACACGTGTGCAGAGTAAGTTAGATGAAGTCCCTGCTTCTGACTGTACTTCTTCCCATGTGGTTAATTGTTCCTTTTGTAGCATATGATACTTTCAATATTCGTCACCAGCATCATAATTCAAAGGTAGCAATTCTTTAATATGCTTATTTAATGTCCAACTTTCAGATGTACATAAGGCAAAGGAAAATACCATGGCTTGGGTCAGGCACACATTTGTCCTCAAAATAATATCCTTTCTTTTTAATACTCAAATGAGGACTTGCACCGGAGATTTACGCAATGCAATACCTTCTTTG
Source organism: Echinops telfairi (assembly GCF_000313985.2). Classification (NCBI taxonomy): domain Eukaryota; kingdom Metazoa; phylum Chordata; class Mammalia; order Afrosoricida; family Tenrecidae; genus Echinops; species Echinops telfairi. The sequence goes on from NW_022103920.1 coordinate 65,773,772, forward strand.
ATCTCTTGACTGCTGTTTCCCTGAGCATTGATTGTGAATCCAAGCAAGCAGAAACCCTAACAACTTCAATCTTTTCTCTGTTTATTATGATACTACCTATTGGTTCCATCATTCAATATTTTGCCAATAGAATATTACAGTTTCACAACTACAGGCTTGAACTTTTTCTTAATTTTTTTTCAGTTTAAAATAGCTGGGTGTGTTCTTCCTTTTTGATTTTCTAATCCAAGGTCTTTATACATTTCATAATATTTAACTTTGTCTTTTCTAGCTTCAAAACTTGATTCTGATCAAGTTTTGGAGTCTCTCGTGACATCCATTTTGATCTTTTCTTTAATTTCTTCCTTTTTAATGACCTTTTGCTTTCCTCTTGAATGATGGTCTTGATGTCCTCCCACAGCCCATCTGACATGCTGTCATTAGTGTTTAATGCATCAAATCTGTTCTTTAGATGTTCTGGGTATTCCGAAGAGATATAGTCATGGTCATATTTTGTTTCTAGACTATTGTTTGACTTGAATATAATTCAATAAAATGGTTTCTTATAAGCTAATGTTTCCAAGGACACCTAAGGTCAGATAGCCTGAAAAGGTCACCTCAGCCCCATAGACCCATAAAAAAGAATTCTAGGAGGATTAAAATTGTTTTTCAATTGTACGAGCCCCCAATAAAATGATTTAAAAAATTGTTTTTCAGTGGGAAGAGAAGAACTGTAGCGAGTTCACAGAGAGGTACACTAAAAAGAGTATGGAAGGTAATAGAAGGATGTAGTATAAAGTAACCTTTTCATTTTTTTTAATATGGGAGAAATAGCAGCATGTGTTTTGGTTCTTGGGCATAGTTCTGTAAAAATTGGGGAAAAGCTCTTACAGAGAAAGAGACAACTTTTTTGAGTCTTCTTCTTAAGCAGATAAGAAAGGTCAAGTCCAAGGCACAGTGGAAGGAATGCCTTTCAATACAAGCACAGACTGTTTGTTCAAAGTAAGAAAAGAGAAGGCAGGACATATGGACATGATACAAATGGCTCAGGAAATACAGCCATAGCAAGTGGAAGTAATGTTCCCTTTGAAATTCTTTGGCATAGGCAACAATACCATCAAGCTGAGGAACATGGTCTTGAAAGTATGTAATAAAGCAGAGAATATAGTAGAATTTCTGTACAAGGCCAAAGGCTAAGATAAATAGAAAGGCACAAAATATAACAAAAAGCTTAAGAACAAAAATTTAAATATTCAAAAGGAGGATAAAAGTAAAATAAATAATGGTTAAAACTTTTAGTAAAGAGACTACAGTGAAATCAATCATTAAAATAGTTTTCTAATATTTTTAAAGAAATGGGGAAAATCTCTTCAAACAATGTTCACTGAGTAAAAAATAAAAACCTTAACTCTTTATGTTATAGACTATTATTTTTACAATTTGACTGATATAGACATTAAAACTCCAATGCTACATTATTGAAAACATATTAGACCTGGATTATACTCCATATCTTTCTGATTTCAAACTGGGTACTACATTGCTTAAATTTTATATTATTTCAAATACCTGATTAAATAGTTAATGCAAATGTAGCATTATTTTTAAAAAATATTTGAATTATATAGTTAATGCAAATATGGCATTTAAAAAATTTTAAAAATGACTACATATATAAATATTACCTTTTGTTTGAACAATTATTTCAACTTCAATAGATTCTTTTTAAATAAACATAACTTATTTTTTCCTAATGTACATGTCAATCACTTTGAACTACTGAATTTTTTTGAAAGTTTTTTCTTTCATTGAGCACTATGATAGTTAAGGCATTGTGTGAACTTGGTTGGATTATGATTTTCAGTGATTGACTATTATGATATGGTCATCCTGCATGATGAGATGTGCTATAATGTAATTAATTTCAGGATGAGAACCATTATGGGCAGCCAAACAATTGAAAGAAAGTTCCCTTGGGGGTTTGAACTGCTTCCAATTTCTTCCAAGCTCCCTTGATTTTTAATGGAACGGAATCCTGCATCTAGCTTGTTCTTATCTGACTTCTGGTTCTTTAGACCTGAACCAGTGACCTGCCGTTTGCTTGTTGATCCTAAGTGCTGATATTCTTGAGCCTGTGAATCAGCAGCCTGACCTCATACTCAGGGATTTTAGTCAGTAGACTACCATCTGATTTATCAATTTTAGGTTCATGAGCACCTACAACTATGTGAATCATGACAAGCTTCCAGTTTGACATCTGACCTATCGACCTGAAACTTGCCAGCCTCTACAACTGCATAAACTATTTCATTGAAATATCTATCTATCTATCTATCTATCTATCTATCTATCTCTCTATTATCTATCATCTATGTATAAATTTGCTTCTTTGGAGAATGCGGCCAAGACAAATATATTAGCCAGGTTATTTATCATTTGTAAATGTAGTAAGTATTTCAATGGAGTCCGTATGGAAACTGTCAAAATTTTTAACACCAAAATTAATTCTTTGAAAATAGTATATATTATGGATGGAATTCCAAATGCATCTTTACATAATAAAAGGGACATCTTTTAAAACTAAGTGGAACATAACTTAGAGAGGAAGAAGTCAAGAAACAAAATCAATTTTACTGTTGATAACTCTTCCATAATGATTTCCTCAGCAAAAATAGGCTCATGCTTTACTTTCAGCCTCAGAATACGTTTTGCTTCTCCCCATTAAGGTGACTTAACTCCAGTCTCTAACAGCTGTCACTTGATGATCTTACCTAATTCCATGACCAGAAATAACATTGAGGGAAAAGCCCAGATAGCACAATGGTTAAGTGCTTTACTGTTCACCAAAAACTCAGTACATAGACATTTTAAGGTTTGTTTTGGGTATGTGCTGATGACACCAACATTTATAGCTTCATCATTATCTCTTCTCTGAGCTTCAAACGTGTATGTTCAACTACCTCCTTGATATCGCCCCTAGGACCATTCAAATCTTTTAAGTTCAGAACCGAACACATGATATCCTCCTTCATCCCTGTGACAGTTAGATTTTATGTCAACTTGACCCTGTTTGAAAGTTTACAAGTAGAGCCCAACCTATGAATCACGTCCCAGCCTGATGATACCTCTTGGGGATTTGTCCTTTTCTATAAAAAAGATAGTGAGAAATT
>NW_022103920.1:65777563-65779280 GCF_000313985.2 Echinops telfairi
GCAGTCTAAGCGCCCATCATGGCCAGTCTAAGTCAGTAGGAAAGCTCCCTAAAGAATCTGAGTATTTTTCCATATCGTATTCAGAATATCTCCACAAAACAGATCTTTTTAAAATTCATACAACTCCATTGTTTAAAATCACTCAATAGTTTTCCGATGTACTTAACATAAAACTAAAGTCTCTTATCTTAGTTGATAAAATATTACATGATTCAGACGCTGTGGGAATTTCTAACCACCATACTCCCCTTCCGCCAGCTTTTCTTTAACCTTGTTTAAAGACACCAAGATTGCATAGTTTTCAATCTTCTGCATTCACTTTTACATCATCAGGGACCGCAGGACCACAGCTTTTTTTATTCTTTCAGTTTCAGATGAATGCAGTTGGTGTTTTCTGAACATCCTGAACATCCTCTTTGGAGTAGTCTTCTCACTCCTGAAACCCTATTTTTTTTCTATTAAAATATTTTACTAATCTCCCATTTTGAATTTACCAAATTGCTATGTATCCTATTTAGTCATGTGTTTCATTATTTGTTTTGTGATTTACTATTTTGTCATAATTTGTCACTAAAACCCCAGTACACAGCAGGTCCTTAATAATTTTTGAATGAATGAACATAAAATTTGCACTCCTAGCTGTTGCTATGTTGCTATAGTTTATTTTCATGTTTTATAACTCCATTAGTTTCACATGCAGTCAATTGATATTTAGATTATAGGTGATAATTGTCTTTTTAACACTTCTTTTCTACCCACTTTTAGCATGAAAAGAGTCTGTTTTAAGCAATTCCTAGAGCGCTTTGGTATATCAAACTTCTAAATCTTTTCCTGCTTTCTTTCTCCCTGAATAATTCCATTGGATATTTACAGGAAAACTATTTAGACTTGCACCTCCAGCTGTTTCTCATTTTCACCCAGGTTCTTACCTCTGGGCAGATACCTTCCCTATTTTAACCACCTCTGATCAAGTTTAATGTTGCACAAATCAAAATGCAAATTCACAAAGCAAAAGCAGTTTCTTTATTCTTTTACCACCATTTGCACATGCTGTCAACAAAATTTTGAAGATTTTAAAGACTTAACACAATAAAATAAGCGTGAATAAAATATATACATATATATATATTAACAAGAAGTGAAATGGTTAAATAAAAAAAAACAACATTTCATGTGCACTTGAGAGAATACATAACTAAATGAAATAAGTCATATGTTTATATCATCAATCATGATTTTAGTAATAAATATGACCAAAACTTCTCAATTTTAATTTCAGAGGATGTTATTTCCAAGCTTTAGTAATCTTTATTGCAAAATCTAGAACTCTAGAGAAAGATATATGAGTGAGTACCCTGCCCCACCCCCACCCCCCAAATCTGGAATTGTGCTTGGCAGAGTGGAGCTTTTGTAGTACAGATTGTTCCTGCTACGTGAGCATCGAGCAACTTCCTCTGAGTAAGTGCACTCAGTGGTGTTGCCTGGGAAAGTTCTCGGTGGTCACAGTGAATTTATTCATAAATTCAGTTTCATTCGAACCTTGTTTTTTTGTTTTTAATTTAATCATTTTATTGGGCTCATACAACTCATCACAATTCATAGATCAATTGTGTAAAGCACACCTATACATTTGTTGCCCTCATCATTCCCAAAATTCGCTTTCCTCTTGGGTTCCCAGAATCAGCTCATCGCCCCCCCCCCATGAAGCCTTAATAAT
>NW_022103920.1:65779947-65802246 GCF_000313985.2 Echinops telfairi
ACTTATGCACACATTCGTCTTCAGCGTTTATGTGAGGAAGGTGGTCACACAATGATGGTTTTTGTTCTTTGGTGTCTGCTACCTGATCCCTTCAACACCTCATGTTTGCACAGGCTCGTGTGCTTCTTCTCTGTGGGCTTTGTTGTTTCTGAGCTAGATGGCCGCTTGTTTGCCTACCTGTGCATAAGCAAATGTGAAGAAAGCTGATGGTGCCCACCTATCAAAAGATATAGCGTTTGGGGTCTTAAAGGCTTGTAGGCAAACAAGCGAACCTTGTTTTTTGTGATGTCAATTTAAGAGAACAACATGTGGCTGTGAAATTTTGTTTCTTGCTGAGGAAAAATGCCATGCAAAAGAAACTGTTGTGATGTTGAACACAGCTTACAAGGACAGCACTGTGTAAAAAACTCAAGTGGTTTTCTGTTTTAACAAAGGTGAAATGTAGTTTGATGACAAACCTCTTTCTGGACATCGTCAATTTCCTGAACAGATAATAGTTGACTCGTAGTGCATTTGGAGTTCATTACACTAGGTCAGATTGTTAATCAAACTTTCTATTTGGAGGTTCTGGAAAGATTGCATAATAGTGTGTAACCAATAAAAACCCTGATTTGTGGCAGACGGGGAACTACTTTTGCCATCACAACAATGCACTTGCTCATACAGCCATCTCAGTGTGCCGGTTTTTGGCAAAAAATCAGCATGCCTCTCTTACCTTACTCACCTGACCTCACACTTCATTTTGCTTCCATGAATGCAGAGGGACATGGAAGGATAGCAATTTGATGAGTTGAAGAGGTGAAGACAAACTATGAGGGAGGTGCTGCCAGCCATCCAAACAGATGAGTTTGAAAATGTTTCCTAGAATGGAATAGTAGATTTAACAAATGTGCTACATGTAATGGAAAGTCCTTTGAAGGTGATAAGGTTGTTTTGTAAAAAAAAATTAAATAATTAGCTTTGAAAAAAAATTCAATTTTTAGGGGGGTACCCCCTTTTAATAAAAAAATTGTATTTGTCATATCTCAAACTTTAAAAATAAATATTAATATTGAACTATATTATGAGATTTTGTGAATTTTTGCATAAGTATTCCTTTGGTGATCCTTTTGTATCATAGCGAACATTAGCAATCTCCCCTTCCTAATCTTTCCTAGAGTCTGCAGGGCCTAGTCTTAGAGCAAGAAACTAGTGCTGGGCAGTGAACTGGCCCATCTTGATCAATAGAGCATATTCCGAGCTTAGAAAACACGTTAACTTTCACTACCTCATTTACACTTCCTCTACTTCTCAACAGGCAATGTAGAACCCACTGGGGAGAAACAGGATGGGGAAGCAGAGAGACGCGCTTTCTTTCCCATTGAGCTAGCTTTAAGGAAATAGAAAGGAACTTGGAAAGGAACTTCACATAATTGTAAGGTAAAGGATTTGCGTTGGAATTTATCTTGAGAGTGTAGGTGTAGAAAGCTTTTTGAGGAAAGTAAATGAGCTATATGAAAATTCAAGGTACTTCTGAAGAATTGAAAACTTGTCAACATGACTGAATATTAGAATGTGGTGACATGTATCTGCGATGAAGTTCATCCCACAGAATATGCGCTTCGGTAATAAGAGGTTGATGAATGTGGGGGTAATGGCTGTGGAGCTAGAACGCATAAAGGAGGAACAGCGTAGAACGTGCAGAATGCGGCTCAGCCTTCTGGAGCGGGCCTGAGAAGCTGCAAACCGTCTCTCTGTGCAATGGCCCCCGGCCAATGCCTGCTGCCTCTTCTCATTAGTGCAATTTCATAACCATATAAGGATAAGTTTTAGAACAAGGAAGTAAGCGCGGTAACATTTGATTGGCTTATGTGCCCTATATAAGCTGCTGAAAGACAACAATAAAATAGATCTGCACCATCAGAGCCTGGTCTCCGGAGTCTGTGTGCACACATGTCCATTGGTGACTCCGTCTCCCTCACTCCCCTGTGGCTGGTCCTGTTCCCACAGATCATAGTGTAATAATGACATTGATTTTTAAAAACAGTTCTGAACCACATTTTCTCTTTGACAACTTATATTTTCCACATCTGGATTCTTATAAAACGAAGAGTAAATTGTAACCAAAGAAAAATGAAAGTAAAAATAGTCCTTCTAATTACATAAGTTAGGCGAAGACCAAGTAAATGAGAAAAACTTCCGCATAGTCTTCCTCTTCTTTTGTTAGATTGCCAAACCTGTCACCAATTCAACAATAAAGGCAACCAGATAATTGTTCAGGAGCTCTAGAACCGGAGTATCTTTCTCTCACTTCTCAAGCTGTGTAGAAGAAGTAAAGTTTACGTGTTCTTTAGAGGAGGTAGACTGACATAGGTAGTATATATCGTGGTTTAATTGGTAGGAAAAATGGTAAAAGAAATTCCTAGCTATTTTCAAGCTCTGAAAGGCTACAAAAATTAGTTGAGAGGTTTGTCAGGACGTGAGTCCGAAGCTCACTAAATGTGTGACACGGCACTGCTTTGTTGTTGTTAGGTGCTGTTGAGTAACTTTGAACTCGTAGAGACCATATGTACAACATAAGGAATTACTACTCAATGCTGCTTTAGCCTCACAGTTGTTGCTATTTATGTTTAAGCCCAATGTTGCCGCCCCTGTGTTAATCCATCTTGTTGAGGGGCTTCCTCTTTTACACTGACCCTCTACTTTACCAATCTTGATCCCCACTTTCAGGGTTGCATTCTTCTGATATCATGTCCAATGTAGGTGAGACCAAGTCTCACCATCCTCTATTTCAAGGAGAATTCTGACTGTATGTCTTATGTCTTCCAAAACAGTTTTGTTTATTCTTTTGGCAATTGATGGTACTTTCAGTTTTCTTTGCTCACATCATCATTCAATGCATCACTTTCTCTGTGGGTTTCTTTATTCAGCGTCCAACTTTCACAAGCATATGAGGTAATTAAAAATATCATAGCTTGGGCTAGTCATACCTTATTTCCCAGTGACAGGACACTGCAGTAGTAGCATAATTAGTTAGAGTGACTAAGCGCATCATTTACTTTAGGAGGCAGGAAATAGGCAAACAAGTTTAACTAGCCACAAACATCAGAAGCTAATGTCAGCTGGGCAGTACAGCCATAGCATACAGGTTAGGATACAGAAACCTGCATACAAGAAGATTGAAGCCAGTGGCATGGATAATATTATCTCTGTACAGTGTGCAACTTGAAAAAAAAAAGAGAAGACATAGGAAAGAGCTATGAGTTTGAGCCAAGGATGCCAAAAGAAAAGAGTGTACCTAATAGGGAGTGTCCAACTCTATTGACTGCTACAAACGGAGTGAGCATTTCCATTAGATTTAAAGTTAGAAGTCACTAGTGATCATGGTGAGAACAGTTTTGTGAAGCAGAGAAAGAATTAAAGATAAAAATGGAATAAGCTGTCAACTGAGTGAGAGGGAGGGAGGGAGGGAAAGAAAATAGAGACAGCGCCTACAGACATATCTTTCAATAAACTTGACAATTAATAGCAGGGAAATTTGGTGATTCTTGGAGAATGAATATGATAAGATTTTTTGTTTTTTTGACATTGTTGAATCATTTTAAGAAGGAAGAACCCTGAGCACATTCCATTGTTTGTGTAAAGCAGCTAGAATAAAGGGAATGTCCATAATATTATCTATGGACCCGGAGGGAAGCAGGGAGGGCATAATAAGCTCCAGTTTACAAGTAAGAAAACCCAGACTTATTAAAGATCAAATAATTGGTGAACTGATCATTTGAACAAGAAATACGGCTTTTTTATTCAGCATTTTGCTCTTTTAAAAAAATGCATTTAATATCGTTATGTGCAGACGGATAATGCTGGGTGCTGTAATAGGTCAAATAATCAATAATATCTCTGCCCCATTGCATTTAATTCACAAATTACTAAGGACTTTTGAATTCATGAATATGAAATACCTGACTTTTTTTTATCACTGTATATGAAAGAGTCATCGCAGTAATTCTTGTCATTGTTTCTTAATTTCTCTAAGTCTTGGGTAAAGAAGAGGGGCAGTAAAAAGAGGAAGACCCTCAACAAGATGGATTGACACAGTGGCTGCAGCAATCGGCTCAAAGATACTAACTGTGAAGTTGGTGCAGGACCAAGTGGTGTTTGCTCCTGCTGTACACAGATCGGGTCACTAGGAGCCAGGACTGACTGCAGGACCCCTAACAGCAAGGGCTTACAATGCAAGAGAAGGCTATTGCTTAGTTCTCCATTCTGGGAGAGTAAAATTAAAACCAAGAGGAAGCAAAAAGAGGAGAAGAAATATTTTAAAATATGTCTAGGATTGAGCAATGGATTGAAGGAGATGATGGTGCTTTGGGCATTTGATGCTAGGGGAACGGAAGAGTAGCATTCTTTACTTTCCAATATTTCTTCAGAGATTAATGCAGAGTATTTTTGTTTGTTTGTTTTACTATAAGAGAATTGGAAAGGGACTGAGACTGAAATCATTAGCATCCATTTTAATGTAAACAGCTAGCAGCGGCTTAGCCCTACAGTGACATTCTCTTCCATCCTGTTGGGGATGTTATGAGTTGGTATCAGCTGGAGAGCATCCATCAATAACTTTTAGTGAGTTTGGGCTATGTGCCCAAGAGTCCGAGCTGCGTCATCATGGTGGTAAACAATGAATCTTTGGAGTTGGTAACTCACCAGCCACTCCACTGCGGGAAGATGAGGCTATCTGGTCCCATAAAGATTTATAGTATCAAAGCCTGATACAGGGCAGCTCTGAGTCAAAACTGACTTGAAGCAGTGGGGATTTTTGTTTATTTGTTCTGTTTGACTGTGTGCCAGACACACTGAGCAGCCAGCACTTAAATACCTCATTGAATCTTGACAATTTTGTGACATAGAAAATACTTTCCCCATCTTAGATATGAAAACTACAGCTGAGTGAAATCTAGAAGAGAGTCCTGGGTTTTAAATGTCAATCTTGAGCTTCAGCTTTGAGTTGAATGATTTCAAGTCCTGGATCTGCCTGTTAAAAGTCATGATTTTTTTGTTTAATTTTTGTTCCCTAATACACTTATCTTAAGGGTTTGTATGAACGAAAGCAGCACATTCCTGATGGAGTTGTTCTGAGTATCGGTCAAATTAACATTACAATACACAGTGCGCAATGAGTGTTTTAAAATAAAGTTTTATTTTAAAATAAATTTTAAAGCACATAGTATTTCCACTCCGTCTGTCTAGAATCACCTGCCCATTTCTTGACTTCCCATTGAAACCAACTATGCATTTTCCTAGGGCAAAATAAAAAAGGACAATTTTAATACTATAATTCAAATAAATCGGTTTAAATGAAGCTTATAAGCTATCTCAATAAATGGATGATAATGCATCACAGTAGAATGTGGAATATATATTTTTAAGGACACAAAAGCAAATGACAAATATTTCTTATGACATGAATTGGAGATTGCTTGTCAGTTAATACCTTCCAATGAGTTAGCAGTAAGTTTCATTCCCAGGTATCTGGCTCCATTTAATTGGAGTTTAATAAATAGCTGAACAATCACAAAAACTGAACAATCACAGCAGTAGAGCACCTCAGTGTTCAGGTGTGAAATACAGGGAAAATTGTTTCTTAAAAATTTCTCTTAAAAATTCTTATGCTCTAGCTTTCAATGAATCATAGGAGAAAAAGTAAGTTTTTAACTGAATTCCTTTGAACTTTATTAGAATATCAGTTTTTAAAAATAATTTGACTGCTAACAACTACTGTTCTTCACATGATCCAGAGGCTTCCCTCTCAGCCAAGTTTGTAAGTGTCTCATATGTTTCCTTACCATTTCAGTTATTTGTCAACTGTTTTGGAAACTAGAAAGCACTTTAAAAGATAATATTTATTTTTATTGTAGTGTTGTTATTTTGCTATATTTACAAACTCTACTGAGCTTAGAGGTATTAGGTTTGTTATAAATTAGTAGGATCATCTTTGAAAGCTACCTGGCCATGAGAAAGGAGACACATCTAAAACCTCTGCTTAGATTGATGGCACCGGGAAGGTCAAGAGAAGAGAGAAGAACTTAGTAAATAAAATCAGTGGAACTTTGAGTAAATGGAACACATTTTTATATTCCAGTAAATCTTTCAAATGACGAACGTGTGTTTGCTAACTCCTGATAATACTTCTATGTCTGATTTCATAATATAAAGATGAAGACACACACATTTTCTTTTTATAGGGATATACTTTATAGAATGTTTTTATTATAATATATGTCATAGTTTTAAAAGTCTATACAAAACTCAAGATTTTAAAAGCAGTTAGCTTTCATTGCACAAGCTAATGAAGTATTATCAGAAACAAACCTTGCATATTTTAAGTCTTTACCCCCGTGTTCTCTCTAAACAAGATACATTAAGTTCTTAACCATGTAAAGTGAACCTGTGTACTCTTTAGTTTACCTTCCCAGCTCCACTTCACATTATGCTTGGTCTCCAAGGATCTGATCTGTGGCGTCAAAGCACTCCCTTGTTGTTGGATTAGGTGCACAGAATTTACCAACAGGTAACTGTGAGACGGTGGAAAGCAACGTAATGGTCTTGATTTCCCTGGCTATCTGCTAGCTCAATAGCCACCGGTTGACTTTGTCCCTCTAAAAAAGGCTCTAAGTGATCCCAGGAGGCTCTCTCCAAATGCCTACTGTCTTTCAGGTAAGAGCTTTATCTCCTTGTTCCAGTAGAACTAAAAGTCGTATTCTTTTAAAAGCCAGAATTAATGGTCTCAATGTATTGAACTAGCTATTGGTAATGTCTTTAAACCTTAACCTACTCTTGGAAAAAAATTCTTAATTCAAATCTTCTCATATTGCCTAATTTAGGGTCTATATCTGCTTCTTGACTCTCTCAGTTGTTTGGTTTCTCTGAAGGAACCAAAGTGTGTGTGCGTGCATGCACACACATGCATACACACAAATATATGTACATTATTTTCTGTCTTTTTTACACACATTGTGAAGCCTTTTAGTATGTATATGTGTATGTGTTCATGTACATGTATGTTCGTGCATATGTATACATATATGTACATACCCCTGGTGGAATTGTAGGATGTATTGGGCTGTTAACCACAAGGTTTTTGCTTCAAACCTACCAGTTGCTTTGTGGAAGCAAAGTGAAGCTGTCTGTTCCCATGGAGATTTACTGTCTCTGAAATTCTTTAGAGTGCTGCAATGTGTTGGAATTGACTTGAAGGCAGTGGGTGATAGATACAGATATACATATGTATATACCTAGAAATACACACAGAGATGTACATATGTAGATAGGGATAATCAATCTCATTGTCATCAAGTCAATATTGACTCACAGTAAGGACACACACACTCACACAGATGAATTGGTTTACATACTTATGAAAACATGTATTTGTGACTTTGGCAAGTTTCCAATTCCATAGGTCAGGCTGGAAACCTTTGCGGGATTGTGTGATTAGAACATTTATACATCAGGAGACAGACGAGTCCAGATTTGAGAAAGGATTGCTGAGCACTGTGGGAACCTCCATTTATATGCTGGAGGCAGGACCCACCCTCCGGAAAATTACCCTTTCAACCTACTGGATGATTTCATCGGATCACATGGTGAAAGTTAATTCCATTCTATTTCATAATGGGGCAGCAACTACTGCTTGTCAAATCATGAGAGTCATAACCTAGTCAAATTTACACTTAAAATTGACCATAACCCTGATCCAAACTGTTAAGAATAAGGAATGGTACAAATATTTTGGGGTAATACTGTTCAATGTCAACATCATGTCTTATCTACTTTTTTGCAATAGCATCTTATGGACATCTCTGCTCTGTTCTGCAATACAAGCATACCTTGGAAATATTGTGGGTTCAGTTCCAGACTGCCCCAGTAAAGTGAATATTACAATGAAAGCAATTCATATCTTTTGTGCGTTTCCAGTGTATATTACAGTCATGATTACACGGAGCTGTGGTCTATAGAGTAAGTGACACTGAGATATGAAGTGAGCATGCCCTCTTGAAAAGTAAAGAAGCCAACGGCTTGCTCAGTTTAGGCTGCCACAGGCTTTCAATTTGTAGAGGAAGCAATGAAGTGCAAAGTACAGCAAAATGGAATGAAATAAGATGAGGTGTGCCTATTGTCGTCACAGAAACCACAGAGATCTTGTTAAAAGGTTTAGGGGTAATAATGTAGGTAATGTGGCTCCTCTAGCCAAAGTCTCTGTAACCCCAACCTAATGACCTTTTCCTGCATGAGACTAGGTAAGAAGTTCGAAGAAGACACTAAGGGGATTCACCTGTTAGTAATTATGAACAAGAGTCAATACATTGCAATCCTGTGTAAAAATAGGCCCCCTGAGAAGCAAGAAGGGGATTTTACTACCAGCAAAAGCCAGGAGTGAAGTTTGTCCTCTGGGCCCTGAGATCCTCCTTGATTTTCCAGTGAACCTCCTTGATCTAGAAGACAGCTGTGACATCAGAGAAGGAGAGGTAGAACCTGGAACATTCCATGAGCTAGAGTAGGGGGCTTCCCAACACACAGCACAAGCAGAGCTGAAGTGTTTGGAGCCAGCAGGCTGGCATGTGGAGTGGGTGCCTCTGGGCACTTAGTTGGGGGAGCTGGGATTACCCATGAAGGATTACCCAGCTGAGTGCCTACAGGTTGAGGCTTACTGGAGTGGAGTACCTCTGGGCACTGAATTCAGAGATCTGGGCTCACTGATCAAATGAACTTGAGCAGAATGCCTTTGGGGAGGGGCTTACAGCAGTTTCCTTTTGGACATTTCTTAGCATTCCTGAAGGGACTTTGTAACACTTCCTGACTGAATAACTCTATCCTGAACATTTTGACCTGCATGGCAACCTATTAACTTCCTTAATAAAGCTTATACTCATTGTCTATGAATTATGTGATACCATTGCAATGAATTATCAAATTCTAAACCAAAACACCAAACCAGTTGTCATTGAGTGGATGTTGACTCATACCAACACTACAGGACAAGGTAAAACTGCCCCTGTGTGTTTCTGAGACTGGAACTATTGACCAGAGTAGAAATCCCCTGCGTTCTCCTATGGAAAACCTGCTGGTTTCAAACTGCTAACCTTGCAGATCACAGCCCAACCTCGTAGATGAGAAACGTAGTGTTGTGTATGACAGCACAGAAGGTAAAAAGATTAAGATCTTTTTTTTCCTGTTGAAAGCTGTAGGAGTACTTCAAATTTAAAGATCAGAGTCATTTACATGGGCTCAGGGACCCTACAAGCTGCCCCATTCCCTAGTTCCCTTAGCTCTTTGTGCAGAACTCTACTCTGTAACCTCCCCCATTCTACTTCCCCAGGGGTGTGCTGATGCTTAATCACATTCAGCACATTCCCCACTGAGGACCATGGCACTTGCCATTTCCCAAGTTTGGATTGCTCTTGTTCATGGTTTTTTTCCCAACTAAGTTCAGAAGCTTTGTTATATTTTAGTTTTAAATTAGACTTTTTCTGTACACCCTATTTAAATGGAACTCCATCCTATACCGGACTCTCTTACTGAGGACTTTATATTTTTTCTCTGGTGTATGTACCCCCAGCTAATATATATATATTTGTACCTGCTCCTATTAAAAAGAATGCACATTGAATAAAAATTTTGCTCATTTTTTGAAAGTGCATGTTTCTGCATCCCAAGTGCCTAAAATAGTGCCCGATCCTTAGTAGGCACTTACACTATTCCTGTTGAATTAGTTCGTACAGAATATTCATTAGAGTTTAGTCATATCTTATTCAGGTCACAGTGGGTTTAGTTGTGCTGCTCTCCTGGCTAAGCTAATTAAACCAATAATTTAATACATATTTATTGAAACTAACAGTTCTATGTTGAAAGGATCATTACTCTTGAACACATACATCTTTTTAATTTGTACATTCCATAATATTAATAGGGAAATCAAAGGTCTTGATTTATCCTTAAATCAAGGGTTAAAGATAAGGAAGGTAGAATGATTCAGTAGACCTGGATTTCTTATCTAGTTCTGCTACTAACTTAAACTGCAAAACCCAAGGCACAGTCATTTTAATTTCTCTGTGCTCCAAATTTCTTAGCTGTAAAATTAGGAATCGGATTAGATGATTCCCAAAGGCCATTCTTCCTCTGAAATTCTGAGATAGTTGATATTTAAAATGTGGTTTTTTAATCTATGTTTATAGATTTTAAAATGTCTTCTAAAATTATAGCATAATCAATGCTAAGTAGCATGGATAAGTAATATCTACAGGAAACATGTAGATCTTATTTTCATCTATTTTATTGGTAGATGAATCAGGATATGCATGATCATAACTACTCCTTTGATTGTAACTAAATATAATTTTGGGTTACCTACTAGTCATCATTATATTGAGAATCAATTGAAATGTGTTGAAATTTCAGATTATACTGCAGAAAATATTTTTGTCATTTATATTTCTAGAAATGTATTGACTGTCATCACACACACTTCTTAGTCTAAGCAAAGACTATCTGTCTCCGATGAGTCATTTAAATGGATGATGACCCTGTTATGTTAGTGTATTTTTCACCTTTAGGATTCAAACTTGAAACCTGGACAATTCATGCAAAATTTATAAGAGTCTCTAGATGGTTCTCTTTATCTATTTATGGATCTTAAAGTATGAAGCCACAAATTTCTAAAAATTTCTCAGTGCCTGTATTATGCCAATGCAGCAAATATCATATGCTATTTATCATTTTTGAATTTCCACCACCAGAAATGCCATTAATTTTAATGATAAAATCCTGTTATACCTTGCATGGAGTTGACCTTTTGAGCTCTCAGACAAAATGTACTATATAACTGTAAGGTGATAGTACTGTTATTTGGAAATGAAGTAGAATTTCTTATCCTTTGCTAATAGCCTTATGGACAAAAATATTTTTTATCTCCCATGATTATTTTTCTTTCTGCAAAGCATTCAGTCCAATATTTATTTTGATAATAAACATTTGCGACATATTTACATGCACATTTTCTTTGAAATAACAAAAAAAGAAATGCAATATATCACATACTTTTAACCAGGTACCTGGAAAGCATGCTTTTCTTATATTGTTTTATCTGTCTCAATTATTTTCAATGACGTCTAAACTAAAACCATTACTCATTAATACATCAAACCTCAAAAATATCTTTTATCTCTCCACAAAATAAATTTTCTATCCTACATCAATTCATCTTGGTTATGAAACTGAAACAAAATCTCGACTGAGTAAAAGATGCAGTGTCTGCTTGTCAGACATTTGGACAATACTAGCTCCTTAAAACTTGATGATATTTGTTTCCATCATGCCATTTTAGTTATCAGACAATACATCGGAGAATGCTTTCTACTGGCTTCAAACTCCTCTTATAACAAGCCTCGCTCAAAGAAAGGCTCTGTACATGCATCACAATTTCTTCCTTGCTGCTGCCGTTTCGTATACACTTAGGTGGTACATCCATCCTCATTAGGAACCACTCTTCTTTATGGACAGACTATTCCCAACAATCAACCAAGCCAGGTCTTCTCTTGGATTTAAAAGATCCTCACGACATCCGTTCTCATTGCTTTTACTTATGTGTTTCCGATTAATATGATCTTTCTTTGGATTAGTATCTTTTAGATTTATTTATACCATGATACTGTAACCAATTTTATGGGCAGGAGTAAACCAGCAATGCCAAAGACAACTTTAAGAGAAGGGATTTCTGAGTACTGCGTTTAAACATAAGTAGAACCCCCAAAGGAGCAACTATGAAAAAAGTTGGTTTGGGTTTTCTAATCATTGCTGGAAGTTTCAACCATGCCTATTTTATACTTCTAGTCACATACCACTTAATATTTATAAGGCACACATCTACTTTTCATGAAGCTTAAATACCTAATAATTATTTCTATAATTTCACAGGAGGCCCCTCAGGGACAACATATTGCAAGTTAAAAAATTATCTTATGTGGAAAATCAGAGACGACACATACAAGGGAGGGTATATCAAAAGTATACATTCATTAAACAAAAATATCAAAACGTGAAGCTATTGTAACTTGATATATCTTTCATTGAGATCACAGATTCCCAAACTTACTTGGCCTACCACCCATTTTAAGAAAAAAAAATTACTCAGGGCCCCCCTGACAATTGAAAACTTTTGTACCACGGCCCAGAAGCCAAGATAACGTATAGAGGTATGAGCTGTCACAGCCTCCCCAGACCCCACCCCCTCAATCAACCCAGTGTCCCTAAGGAGGTGGTATCACCCACTTTGGGAAACATTGATCTAGACTTATATACTTCCAAAGGCATGTTTCTATCTGTGTAACATTTCCCCACGGACTACTAGAAGAACAAATAAGTTTGTGCCCAAATAAGAACAGTCAGAAAGTTTCTTACAAGTAAGGTTGATGAGACTTTATCCTACGTACTTTGGGCATGTTATCAGGAGAGACTAGTCCCTGGAGTGGGACATCATGCTTGGTAAAGTAGAAGGTCAATGAAAAATAGAATGGCTCTCACTAAGATGGATTGATCCAGTGACTGCAGCAATGGGATCAGATATCACAATAATTGTGAGGATGGCACAGGAATGGGTGGTGTTTCATCTTGTTATATACATTGGAATCAACTTGAAGGTACCAAACAACAATACCTACTAAACAACAACTACTGAACAAGAATTCTGTGTTCTTTAAGTTACACCAAGCCAAAACATAAGTTTTGTGATCCTGCAGGGACACAAATTATTGTCCTTTTAAATGACATTTAAGTTTTTGGAGCAAAGATAAGTCTTAAGGGATAAGATCAGTTCTGTAAGGTAGATAGGATAAGGTTTCCCAAGGATATGATCATAGGACAGCCCTTGCTACCCTGGAAGAAGGAGCAGGTGCATTATCATAAGGGGAAAATATAGAATTCTTAGGTGCACTTTTACTGGCCATTTCTCACCAAGGCAGTTTTCGATTTTCTTAAAATTTCTTAATAGGCCTTCATGAAGTCCCTGTCTCCTTAGGAAAATAATCTATCAAGATGACTCTTTTGAAATCTCAGAGCACAGCACCTTCTGACCTGACCTCTCTGTCTTGGATTTACTTGGCCTAGCAGATCCCCTTGGAAGACACAGGGTTCATTGGGTTCTGATTTCTGGAGAGGGGACGGTCAACTCTTTGAATTAGCTATCCACCAAGCCCAAACCTTTTTTAAACTATGGTGTTTGATTAAAATTAAAAATATAAAACCATGTGAGATTCCCAGCTTTACTAAATAAAACATCAATTGTAGTTCTGGCATCTTCTTCCACCATTTTCCTGAATTTAGCTACATTTACTTATTTAGTAGAGGTTGAAAGTCTTCCACACTTTTGGCTCATATTTAGGATATTGCCACCCACTCTTAAAACAATTGTGCCTTTGAAAAACTCCTGTTCTATGCCATAAAGCATAAACCTGTTGCAAAGCTTCAGTGATTTGGGAAGATGTCTACTTGAGTTTTGTTAAAAATTTGATAGTACCTCTGACCTAAAAATCAATTTTTCCATGGCACAAAGAATAAATATCCCTTTTTATTTATAAGGTGCCCAAATACAACTAAGGTAAGTGTATTACTGAGATAAATTATCTTCGGCCATTGGTGGACCACAGATATATTTTTAATGTGTTTTGTTTAAAATAAGTCTGTGCATATACGAATTATAATCCTCTTTAATGGATTAAAAATAATCAAATAGATTATAGTAGATATTTTATAGTAGATTATAGTATTATATAGTAGATACATTTCTAGCATTTACTCTATTTTTTGAGTGAGCAAATACTTTGCCTCATATAGTGTATCGTTTTCTTACTTGTTAATGAGACCAGGGACAGTTTTGTCTACTTTTTATGCTGAGAATTCATTGGCAAATAAGAACAACATAGCAACAACAGCAACAAACTATTGCCATAAGCTCTGACTCATGGTGATTCCATGGGTTATAATAAAGTTCCTTTGTGCAGTTTTGTTGTATCGAAGCAGACCTCCAAGTTTCTCTTCCTCAGTCCTGCTGGATGCATTCAAACTATCAACCTCTTAGTTGCCAAGCATACATTACTTAAGCAATTCAAGGACGTCCCAGTGATAATGTTTGTGAAAGTGACTTTGAAAGTATAAAATTGCACACACACATAACAAACTCTTCTTCCTTATGAGTGTGTATGCTGTCACAGAATCAATCAGGTCTTTAAAATTGGGCCTGATCTCCCCTGCCTCATATTGTTTCAACCATCTGTGATTGTCTCTGTGGTATCCTTGGGTGGTGCAAACAGTTAAAGGCTCAAATACTCGTCAAGTGTTTGGCAGTTTGAAATACCATGGGATGTAGCCTCAGAGCTCTGCTCCTGAATGGTCATGGCCATTCAATCCTTAGGAGCAGTAGACTGTGACCACGTCGGATCGCCATGAGTGGCTATCTACTCGACAACAGCAACAGTCGGGATTGAACGGTTCTACTCACTACTCCAAAGGGACTCGGACAGGTAGACCTTCCTGTGGTCTTTCACAGATGAGCTGACTTCAAGAACTCATATAACTTTTCTTAGAAAGGAGCAGAAACAAGTTTCCACCTCATGAACTAACACGATTACAGCATTTCATCCAATGGTCAGACTATCAGACAGAGATGATGATGGCCTTAAGATGGTAAGCAGATTCCTGTACCTAGTCTATTTTCCCATGCTCAAAGTTGGAAGGATTCTTTGATCAACCGTGTCAGTTGGATAATACTAGCCATAAATATCCTGCATTGGAAACATTTAAATTAGCTACTTCTTATTTTATTCCTGTGCATTTTTTTAATCCTCCAACTTGCTATAATCCCTTGAGCTCTGAGAACAAGCATGACTTCTTCACATTAATTTTGTGATCAGAAATTTTCATAGTATCTCTCACCCTTATTGCTGTTGGTAATTGCCTTCAAGTTGATCCTGATTCAGGAAAACCCTACATGTATAGAGTAAGAATACTTAGAATGGTTTATAAGGCTGTGACCTTTCTTGCTCTTTTTTAAAAAAAATAATTTTATCGGGGGCTCATACAACTCTTATCACAATGCATACATCAATTGAATCAGGCTGTGACCTTTCTAAAACAGATCGCCAGGTTTGTCTTTTGAGGCACATCACAGTGAGTTTCAACAGCACATCTTTCAGCTAGTTATTGTCATTGTTGCTAGGTGCTGCCAAGTCTGTTCTGACTCATAATGACACTATGTACAACAGAATGAAACATTACCTGGTGCCATCCTCACGTGTTCTTATGTTTGAGCCCCGTGTCTCAGCCACGGTCCAATCAATCTTACTGAGGGGTTGCCTCTTTCTTGTTGCCCTTCTACTTTACCAAGAATAGGATCCTCCAAAGACAGGGATATCCTTTTCCAGGGCATGATACTCGACATGCAAACTGGCATCCTTCCCGCTAAGGAGCATTCTAGCCATGCTTCTCTCAAGGCAGAGCTGTTGGTTCTTTTGACAGTCGATGATACTGTAAGTATTCTTTGCCAGCACCATAATTCAAATGCATTGATTCTTCTTTGGTCTTCCTTACGCAATGCCCAACTTTCACATGCATATGAGACAATAATACCATGGCTTGGGGCAGGCCCACCTTAATTCTCAAAGTAATATCTTTGCTTTTTAACACTGTTAAGAGGTCTTGTGCAGCAGATTTACCCAAGGCAATGCATCATTTGCTCTTTGGACTTATGCTTTGGACATTTGATTGTGGATCAAAGCCAAGCAAAATTCTTGGCATCTTCAGTGTCTTTTCCATTTATCATACTGTTACTGTCTGGTCCACTTGTGGATTTTTGTTCTCTATACATTGAATTGTAATTCATACCAAAGCTGCAACCTTTTATCTTCATGGGCAAGTGCTTCAGTTACTCCAGGCCATTTTTAGGGCTTGTTGTTGATCACTAAACAATTTTGCACCGTTCTGTGACCTTCACCCATTCCCAAGCATTATTGGCTTTCAATAAATGCATTTTTTTCTTTTGTGAATTATGAGTCAAGGAGTTTACTTCTTGATAATACAAACTTTATATCTTTTCTATAATGGCTATAAATGATTTAAAAGTGTTAAATACTATTGCCTTTTTTACAGTTCAACATAAAACGGGCACCACTTGTTTTAGAAATCGTGTCAAATGGCCACAAATAAATTGAAAATATTTGATGAGCTACTTGTTTCCTCTGGCCCATGACATCTTCAGTATTGTTGACCTCAAGTGTGCTTCACAAGGCTAACCGTACATTTTCACATCAGTGTATTTAATGGATTCTCAGGCATTTCTGAAATATGCTTTATAATGTATTTCAGGTTGAAATTTTCCACATTCTAAGCTGTCCATTTCCTGAAACTTAATAGTTACTCACCTTAGTCATATGAATTCAATGTTCTGGAAAGTGAATTTACTTCAAATGAAGAACGCTTTTCTAATAAACATCCGCTTGCATCAGTTGCTTTCCCTGGTGAGTCTGACTTTGTTGCTCTAAGCAAATAGTCTTTGATTCCATTTGTAAACTATTTCTAAAGAAACAAAGATGGCTTTGAACACATTTTCATTTTCCCCCTTTTACTGAGATTATGATTCCTTTGAACAGTCCTTCGATGAAGTTCACCTTTCCTTTTTGTCTATTTCAAAGGATGTGAGCCTTTGAAGAGTTTTTCTCTTTCTTTTAAAAAAGATATCTAAAGCTCTTCTGACACACAAATGAAATTTCCATTTAATACATTTGGTTTTTGCTCAGCGTAAGCTCTACTTGGTAGAAAAAAAGGAAAACAAACCGACTTGTAAAAATCCATATTTTCCATGGGGACCCAGGGACTGGCCACTCCCCATTCCTGAAGCTCTGCCAAAAGGGTACTGAAGTCCACTGGAATGGCTGGAAGTCTGGGGTTCAAGGTGGTGTCATTTGCTTTCTGCCTTCATGAGCTCTGGATGCATACAGGAAGTACCCTGCAAGAGGAATGTGGGAGACTGTGGAAGCTGTTACAAATTGCCCAGTGTCTGCCAGAATAAGGGTCAGAATTCGAATACTGTTCTCTGGGTTGTGCGAATGACACCATGTCAGTGTGGATGCGTCTTACTCTAATCTATTTGCCATTAAAGTGCAGCCTTGCTACACAGAGAAGCAAGCAACAATATAGATGTCTCGGGCTGAGCGCCAAGGAGTGCCAAGAACGGCGAGGGAAAACGACACAAAGGTTTTGTCCCAAAGCAGTCAGAGGGAGCCACCCTCAAAAGTTGGTGTCCAGAATTGGGATGTCGAGACTTGGAAAAAGGCTCAAAAGTTAAGCACTGGGCTGCTAAATAAAAGGTTACAGGTTCAAACCCATTACATACTCCATGGGATAAAAGACCAGGGGGCCTGTTTCCAGATAAATTACAGTTTAGAAAACCCTGTGGGATTTTTATGAGTTGAAATCAACTCAGCAACACCTCACATAATAACAACTTCTGCAACTGACAGTAGATAAATGTCTGTTGTTTAAAACAACTTTTGCTATTTATGTATAGCAGTACTAACAAGCTCAGAAATAATTCAAATTGGATTTCTACCTAAAAGCTGTTCATCCTGTTGTGCGCAGGGTCGCTATGAGTCAGAACAGACTGGACAGGAGCTCACAGCAGCCATGAGGAGAAGAGAGACCCTCGATGAGCAGGGTTGACCTGGTGGCTGCCACAGTGCGCTCGGACACAGCAGCAGGTCATGAGAAGAAAGCAGGACTGGGACGCGTTTCGTTACGTTCAACATGGGTAGCTAGGAGTTTTTAAAACTTTCATGGCACTTAGCAACCACAACATCATGCCCTTTCAAATAGACCTGGACAGGAAGAGAGAGAATACTCCATCCTGCTACCTATCATGAAGAGCACCACTATACTTCTTTGCTATTAATTCACAAAGTAAAACAAAATAGTAGGAATTCTTTCTTTTTTAAAAAAATCATTTTATTGGGGGCTTGTACAATTCTTATCACAATCCATACATACATCCATTGTGCCAAGCACATTTGTACATTTGTTGCCATCATCATTCTCAAAACATTTGCTTTCTACTTGAGCCCTTAATATCAGCTCCTCATTTTTCCCCCTCCCTCCCCCTGCCCCTCTCCCTCATGAACCCTTCATAATTCATAAATTATTATTTTGTCATGTCTTACACTGACGTCTCCCTTCACCCACTTTTCTGTTGTCCATCCCCTAGGGAGGAGGTTATATGTAGATCCTTGTAATCGGTTCCCCCTTTCTACCCCACCTTCCCTCCACCCTCTTGGTATTGCCACTCTCAGCATTGGTCCTGAGGGGATCATCCACCCTGGATTCCAGTTCCTATCTGTACCATTGTACAGCCTCTGGTCTAGCTGGATTTGTAAGGTAGAATTGGGATCATAATAGTGGGGGGAGGAAGCATTTAAGAAGTAGAGGAAAGTTGTTTATTTCATCGTTGCTATGTAGGAATTATTTCTTTGGAATCCAATGTTTTTGCCATTACTACCATGTTTTCTGCAAATAATTCTTCTGTTTTTCCTCTTAGATTAAAAAATATATATTATTCAAGTTTGTCTAAGTGTGAATTTCTCTTCAGTGATCATTTCAGGTCGATTTTGTGCCAGTGGAAAATATGAGCTGGATTTTAATTTCAGAAATTAAAATCTATGAGATATTGGCTTTTATATGAAGCAAAAGAAGTTTCAAAGAATAGACAATATAAAGAAAATCCTTGAGATACAGTTAAAAGATGCCTAATTAATTTTTAAAGTTCAAGTGAATAATGGCAATACCATACCCTATATGTAGGACAATATAACATTATAATGTTTTATTTCCCTTCTCAATATTTAAATAGATTAAAACTGTCACTCATTGAATAGAAAGTAACATTAATTACATGTTGCAGATCTGTTACACTGGCTAGAGACAGAAGACAAAAGAGAGGAGCTCACTTTTTAATTTCATGCCTTGGGCCATGGCAACTTCTTACTACCAGCCATCCATTAAATAAATACAAATAAGCTTGTATCTTCTTTCCAACAAACCTCGCAGTGACTTTTATATTGGGATAAAGTCCCCAAACTTTCTTCAATTATTAAATTTTCTGGATGAATTTACTCTCCTACAAGAAACTTTCTTCTATGGCCAAATGGTTCTGTTTGTTATTCCCCAATATTTAACTTTCACCTCAGCTTGGCTAAACCCCAAAATGCAGTTTCTTAATGCACACAGACCACCCTATATGACCAATCAAAACCCCTTTCAAGTATGCAATCAAATTCCCACCGCACTCCTGAAGTCTTAGTAATCAACCCACCTGGTAGATTTTTCTGAGTATTTGTTTTGAACCATTCCTGGAACTAAACACATGTGACCTACTATACGTTAGTTTATATATTTACCCACCTGTAGTGTCAGTTCCAGAAAGAGGACAGAAAGACTTATATACCTGAGTTCCCCAGTACTTTAGGTAACATAGGAAAGATGGCAATGAAAGTACTAATTGCTCTTGGCTGTCTCTGAATACAGTGCCTCCATAATCATGAGGGAAAACGTCTCATTGCATATAGTTGAAAATAATGTTTTGTCCTTGACTACCATTAAAATTATTTTTGACTTTAGCCCTTTCTGGGTTGAAAAGGGATAATACATTAATTTTACTGAGCTTCTTAGTTTCCTTCATCACCTACCTCACATTTAACTACTTTGAAATCACTCTTTACCATCTCTCTACTTAGGAATTTTCATGGTTTATTGAACAATATGCAATTTCTTGATACTTTAAGTCTTTAAATCACTCCCCTTTTTTGGCTACAAAATCATAGAAGCTCTTTTTTTCTTGGCATATTCTCTGTCTAGGTTGGTACTTTTTCTCCAACAGTTTTATTAGCATATAATTCACATATTATACAATTCAATAGTTCAATCACATCGAGTCGTACAATCATTACTACAATTAGTTTTAGAACATGTTCTTCAATCTTGTTCTCGTCATCACTAGCTTCCCATTCCCCTCCCCCCAAACTTCCCTGCCATGCATTCAAGGAACTTTTAATCTAGTAACTTCTACGTAGCTCTCCTTTCTCCCATCTCTTATCAGTCTAGCCTAATTGTTTTTTTTCCCCTTTCAGTATAGAACTCCTTTTACAAAATCAATGTTTCACTTCCAAACAAGAAATAGGAAAAGACTGTGTGTTTTTCTAAATAATAACATCCTTTTTTGTTGTGGTTGAGAATAATCACATGCACTGGTAAGAGCCCTGGTGGGACCGTTTGGTGAGTGGTAAGCAAGGCATTTGTAATTACCCAGTTTGTAAGCCAAACCCACCAGCCCTTCTGTGGGATGAAGATGAGGCGGTGTGCTCCCTAAGAACTCCCAAGGTACTTCTGGCCTGTCCTATAAAGGCGCTATGAGTCGGAATCCGCTTGATGGCAATGGATTGCCTTGGAAACTGTATCAAGGTGATAAGAGTTGAAATCAACTAGGTGCCACTAGGTTTAGTTTAAGGGTTTTGGTGGTAACTAAAATTGGGCATTGGAAATTTGAAATACAGTCTAAATATTGGTACCTGAACCATGCTTGTCCATTTTTTTATTCGTGGGTGACTGTACAGGTAATGCATCGTGGTTAAGGAATGGAGCCTAAGACCTCGAGGAAGTGGCAGGATTGCTCCTATTTCTGTGGAACAGCCTCCTTTTTCCCATTGTTGAAGCCCTGTGTTCACTGAAACAAACCTGCTAAACATTCCCTCAACTTACAACATCTTTAAGAGTACAGAACTTGCTTGTCTTTCACTGAATTTTTGAAGCAGTTTGGGAGGCTTTAACTCACTGCTTCCTTCTGTAAAGTGATTGTAGAAATAAACTTAGAATTTCTTCCCCCCGCCCCCCAACCATTTTATTGGCACATAATTTACATATCATAGAATTGAATAGTTCAATCGTTGAAACATATCCCGGGGGGAACTGCACAATCACCACAACATCTCTCCTAGAGCATTCCCTCCCCCCATGGTTGTGAGATGGGCAGTCTGATCAACTCCAGTGAACCCCCCTCCCCCTTCATTATTTACTCCCAAGCTGCCTTTCTCCTCTCTATCTCCCATCTCCCCCTGTAATGTCTTCCATCAGTTATCATTGTACATCCACTCCTCCTGTGTTTCACACCTAGGAAAACCCACAGAAAACAATGAAAAACAAATCGCACTGTGGTGGTAAGGATAAGATCACATTAGTATAAAGGCAAAAAAATCCAAATAATCCGAGAGAGGGAAAAGACACCAATCAATATTCAAGAAGCCAGAGAAGATGTTTTTTGTCATGGAACATCTAAGAGATACTTGCCCCAGAACAAATTCAGGACATGTCGACTGGCCAAGTATCAAGTTCTTTCCGGAGTCAATGAGGTTATAATGGTCCCTATCTGCTAGCCGGGCTGTTGGCGACTCTTGCCTTTGGCAATAGAGGGTCTGCCAGAGGCTCTGGCTGACTGTACATTTTATAGATGGGTTTGGGATTCCCACTGCTCTCTATAGCCTTCGACAAACTGGGTGTTCCTTAGTTTAGCTCTGATACTTTTCACCATATTTGAATTTTGTAACTTTCATCTTTGGATCACACTATAGCTGGTGTGCTTCTTCTGTGTGGACTTAGTTGATTCCTCGTTTTGATGGCTGCTTTGAGTCAACCTGGTCTCGGCATTTGGTGAAGACAGTGACAGGTATCCTGATCCTTATGAGCTGTATGAAAACTATCAGTCCTCCAAGTTATCTCATGAGTCCCTGCAGGTAAGTATAACCAGCACAGAATGAATAGAAGAAAGGACTCTTATCTCACAATCTACAGGTGGAGGTCAGACCAAACCCAGTGAGGTACATGCGAATCCAACATAAAGAAGGCTTGAAAGTAAACAAGCGGCCATCTAGCCCAGAAGCAACAAAGCCCACATGGAAGGGACCCGGCTTCAAGCACCAAAGGCGGGGGTGGGGGTGGGGTGGAGGATCATATCATCGTGAATGAGGGTAGCGCATGATGGGGATCCAATGCTCATCTGTAGACAACTGGACATACCTTGCATAGGGGTAGTGGGGAGGAGATGAGTCACTCAGGGTTCAGTATAACAATAATGAAACTCACAAACTTCCTCTAGTTCTTAAACGCTTCCTCCCCCCAACTACCATGATCCCAATTCTACCTTGCAAACCTGGTTAGACCAGAGGATGCACAGCGGTA
>NW_022103920.1:65803099-65804407 GCF_000313985.2 Echinops telfairi
AGGCACACCAAGCCCGGAGGATGAGGTCCCTGCACAGAGCTGCTAAGGCACAGAGACTGTGGGGCTGCCAACAACTCAGGACATGTTGTCCCCTAACTGGAGAGTATGGTGAGAGGACAAAAATAGGGAGACAGTAAGGACTGAATCCCCTGCAGGGGGACCAACCAGGAATGGAGCATAACAGATCAGCAACTGGAGTAAAGCCCATCCACAGAACCGCTGAGGAGCCCCAAGAATGGACTTTGGGCTAGGAGGAACAGCCCCCAGATCTCCCCCAGGACGGGGGGAAGGACTCATGGGGCTCAGCAAACAGACCTGGATCTATGTAGGGTTGTTTTTTTTTCATTTTATTTTTTTCAACTTCATGTTTTCTTATAGTTCAGACTAGGACATTGCTGGTTTGCCTACTTATGTGGGACGGACATGGGAGGGAAGCTCAGGGAGAAAGCAGCAGGGCCTATGGCCCCGGAAGGTCTAGGGCAGCGGTTCACAACCTGTGGGTCATCACCACTTTGGGGGTTGAAAATTCCTTTCATGAGGATAGCCCAATTCATAACAGTAGAAATATTACAGTTATAAAGTAGCAACAAAAATAATTTTATGATTGGGGTCCAAATAACATGAGGAACTGTATTAAAGGGTTGCGGCATTAGGAAGGTTGAGAACCACTGGTCTAGTGGGAAGAAGGAGGTGGGGAGGAGGGTGTGGTGAGCGGATGACACCATGGACAGGGGAACAACTAGGCAATCAAAACCAATATCTAGGTTGGGTGTCGAGATCCTGTGAGTATTAGAGCAACACCAATCTAGTGGAGAGGAGGCACTAAGAGGTGGAAGAAGGGGGAAGATGATGGTGGGGCAGGAGGAGGCAAAAGGGACCAGAGGTAAGCTCTAGGAAGCAAAGGTATAGATGGGGATATTAACAGAAGTGTGTACTTATGTAAATACATTAATCCATGAAAACAGAGGTATTGGCCTACGTACATATATTTATAAGGCAATAAACTGAGGCTGTAGATGGGCCTTGGGCCTCAGCTCATACTCTCCCTCAATATAAGAACATTTTGTTCTAACCAATTGGCATTTTGTGATGCCCACCACCCCCATCCTCCATATCCTCCCCCACCACACACGCACGATCGCTGAAGGCATAATGGGTGCATTAAACAGATGTGGCAAAGACAAAGGTTGGTACCCAGCTATTAAACGATATAGCACCTGGGATCTTAAAGGCTTGAAGTTAAACAAACAGCCACCCAACAGTGAAGCAACAAGCCCACATGGAAGAAGCACTCCAGCTTCTGCGATC
>NW_022103920.1:65805104-65806955 GCF_000313985.2 Echinops telfairi
TGTACTAATATGTCGGATACAATTGATGTATGGCTTGTAACAAGAGTTATAAGAGACCCTGATAAAATGATCTAAATTAAAAACAAAACAAAATAAAAACTATCAGTTCTCCTTGGGAGAAAGACAAAGCTTTCTACTCCTACAAAGAATCCCACAGGGGAAGTTCTATCTTTTCCTAAATGCTCGCTACGAGTGGGAATGAGATTGGTTTGATTTGGGTAACAGCTTCCTTAATGAAGCCAGCCTCATAAGGGCTCTGTGTTGTAGACCACAGTCTTGGATTGAGAAGATGGAGAGATAATAGGGGAGCTTGTTCTACTAACTGAGTATAAAGCTTAGCTGTAAAGAAGACTAAAGGAGACTTCGAAACAGCACCGGGGGCACCTGAGAAGCATTTTCTAGACTTGGATTTCAAGTGAAATCAGTCTCCTCTTTGGATTATGAGTTAAGACCTTACTGAAGCAAAAATCAATTTATTTCTTATAGTTTGTTATTTTTCAGTCTTGAGCAGTCATATAAATACTTGCTTTTGATGTTTTATAGAGAATTTAATTAACCTGGGAAGACTTAAAATAATTTAATCCAATTATTGAAATGCAAAATAGCAAACAAATTTGAGAGGTGCTGGAGTCATGGTTTTGGAGCTTAGCCCTTTTAAAATCAGAAGGATCCATTTAAACCCTAGCTGGATCCACTGCTGCATTGTTGCTACGGTCAGTTCACGGAACGTCTCCGAATCTTATTTTACCCGTGTAGTAAAGGGAATAATCTAGTTCATTCCAAGAAGTAAAGAAGATACAAATCCATATTAGAATGCTGAACATATTACTTAACCTTAGTGCATTCGATAAGCATTAATTTAAAAGCGAGTCCTTTATTTTTATGAAGTTCAAAATGGTTCTAGTCCTTTTAACTCCTAATTTCTAATCGGCAATACTAGGAGCAGGTATCTTGGTTTTACTTATTGCTTAAAATTATTAAAAAATATCCTATTGTTGCTTAGAGCATTATATGCAGTAACAAATTTATTTAAGAGCTAAGAGAAATGTTAATATCCCAATATATAATTAGAGGTTTTTTCTGCCAGAAATGAAGTGCATAGGTTATAACAATTTCTGAATTAAACTCAGTAGAATTTTAATTTCAACATTCTCCTGTGGCAATGAAATAATTGCAAACCTTTATTCAGGGGGGTACTCAAAACAAAACAAATACGATTCTAAAACGTCCCTCCCTTTCTCAATTTCGTGCGGCACAGAGTGGGTTCAGACCGTTGTCCAAGTTTCTCCATTAGGCTAGGGAGTGTTACAGATGTGGCATCTGAGCGAAGTCATCATCCTTTTCTGCAACCCGTACTCTACAAAAGGTGGGAGTTAATATCTGGTTGCCAAAAATATGGTGGGATTAATTGGGTGTTTATAAAAATCTTTAAAGGTACAACATGCTGTAAGGACTAGGTGTTTCTCTGCATGCTAAACTAATCCTGGTATGTAGAGATTTTCCGTGGGGTGGGGGTGGGGCAGAAATATTTAAAAATGAAAAAAATCTTTAAAAAAAGGTTTAAAATACTGGAATATCGTTGCTCATTTTCCTGAGATAATTAAAATACATGGCATCTTTGTTTTACAATTACTTGATAATAGCCATAGCTCCATTCATTAGAATTAGAAGATGTTAAAATCAGATTCTCATTGGTCCTTAGCATCTCTGAGCATTGACACCCCTTTCATGTTATCGAAAGAGCTTTGAATGTCTGACAGTGATGGCTTCCTGACTTCTAAGCCTTGATTGCCCTGTTGTTACCATTACTCTCTCTGGTCACCTTCTTAATTTCCATTTAATACAAACTCC
>NW_022103920.1:65808075-65815198 GCF_000313985.2 Echinops telfairi
TAAATTATCAAGGGTTCATGAGGGAGGGGGGAGTGGAGAGGGAGGGGGGAAAACGAGGAGCTGATGCCAGGGGCTTACGTGCAGAGCAAATGTTTAGAGAATGATGAGGGCAATGAATGTACAAATGTGCTTTATACAATTTATATATGTATGGATTTTGCTAAGAGTTGTATGAGGCCCCCAATAAAATGATTTTAAAAAATAAGAAGAATAATTTGGGTTTCAGGTCAGGTTGATTTGGCTTTAAATCTCATATCCATCATCCACATAGGTGGGTAGCCTTGGGGAAATGACCCTCGATAGGGATCCTAAGATAGCAAATGAAAGCACCTTTAACTATCTGGATCTTGAAATAAATCATTCAGCATATAAATTCAGTAGCTACAACAATGACATCGGTAGGAGACAATGAGCATTATTTCTGTCCCCTAGACAAGCTCTTCAGCATTAGACACAGAATGCCAAAAGGTGCTCATGTATGGCATGTAAGTTTTCTTGCATCTTCGCCGTTGCCAATGAGTTATCATCGCGTATGTAGCTTTGACCGTGTAGAGAAAGCAGAAAAAAATATGGCTGCAGAGTGCAGTGATGGCATCATGGCAGGCTTCTTTATTTAGCTTTTTGAAAAACTATTATTATTCAAAACTCAGCAAGGCTTTTAAAGTGCAATGGCACAGAACATGTTGTGGGTTTTCTTGCTGTTGTTTTGTTTTGTTTTAAAGCTGCAACCACGAATGGTATTCTTGTTTGTGGATGATATTTATGGCATTTGTATTCTTATTGTTCGCTTTGAAGTCAATTGAGATGCAAGTGCTAATGAAAACTCTACCATAACGCATTTATTCTTCCCTACCTCAAATGAGTCTACAAGATGCAAATGACTTACATAGATCAACTGCTCAGGTTTTATTGTTTTAGGCTAATTTATTTACTGTAATATTCTTAATGAAAGTAATGACTCTTACACTAGTTTGTATATTCACACACTGCGGTTTTATTAAATCATGCTGTGAAAGTTTACAATGAAGGCCCTAAAATAAAGTCTGTGTTTAGTCAAATATATAAATGTAATTAGTTACCAAATGTCAACAGACTACATTTTTGTTATTCTTTGCCTTCTTAACTTTAGTAGATCAAAAATTTAAGTCTGAGGTAGCCTATAAGATAATACATTACCTATAGACTCCTATTGCAAACATTCTAGAACAGAATACTTATCTGAATTATTGTCAATATTTTTTACCACCTGAAGTCCACTGCATATCTTACTGATTGTAAAGAAAATATATGAGAAAATAATAATAATTTATAAATTATCAAGGGTTCATAAGGGAAGGGGGAGCGGGGAGGGAGGGGAAAAAAAGAAAAATAAGGAGCTGATTCCAAGTGCCCAAACAGAAAGCAAATCTTTTGAGAATGATGAGGGCGACAAATGTATAGGTGTGCTTTACACAATTGACATATGTATGGATTGTGATAAGAGTTGTATGAGCCCCCAATAAAATGATTAAACAAATAAATAATCACTTTCAAGCTATTATTCTCAATCTCTAGGATACTTGGTCTTTTCCCCCAATAAACAGACTCACTGCCATCGAGTCAATGCTGACTCATAGAGACCCCCAGTGGGTTTCCAAGACTAATGGTTTAAGAGAGTATTAAGCCCAGTCTTTCTCTCCTGGAGTTGCTGGTGCTTACAAACTGCTGACCATGTGGATCACAGTCCAACAGAGGTGAAAATACATGTTTTTAGAATGATTGCATTTTTGGACTGAGTCATAATTGGCAGTGAGAGTATCCGAAGACTCGGAGAGGCAGTCATGAGCAGATGAGTAGGGTTGCTTTGAGTCAGAATTGACTCCAGGGCAGTGAATGTGGGGTAATTACATTCAAACTCTGTTCTAGATAAACAATAACAAACAATAAGCGTGGTGACTGTGTTGAATTAAATAACCTAACTTAATCGGTCATTAGTTCCTGTGGTTAGAAATCATTTCTGGTATATTATTAAATTCACCCTACACAGAACTGCACCTACATGGCACAATCCACCTTCTGCTCTGATCTCTTGTATTGAGTGTGAATAATTGACCAAGAGCATCTGTTTCCTTGTGCTTCTTTGTGAAGACAGGGATGGTGCTCCATTCCTCTCCTGCACCTGCTGCTCTGGAGGGCATATCACCGATGAGTTGGCCCCAGAATTAATGGAATGATCCATAAACTGAATCTGCTCTTCCCATTTCCTTATTTAAATTATTACAACCCTTGCAGAGATTCCGGCTTTAAAATTTGGAATAATCTCCCTATGTTGTTGGTTGCCTTAGAATCAATTTCTACTTTTTCCCTTTATTTTAATTTTTCAATTTCTACTTCTTCATAGGGTTTTCAGGGCCATGTCCTTGTAGTGCAGAACACCAGGGCTGTTTTTGGAGGTGCCTTTGGGTGTAAGGGGACTTTCTTCAATCTTTTGATCAGTGGTCAAAGGCTTAACAGCTTGTGTGATCTCTGTTTTCAAACATAACCAAATACGTTTCCTCTTCTTCATTTCAACTCGCATTATCCAATTTCTCTTTTTGTGTTTCTTTTTAAAACAATCTTTCAGTTGCCTTTACCAATGTCTTGGACCTCCAATTATTCCTACAGAGTGGAAGAGAACTTATCTTCTGAAGCTATAATTCTGACCATGTAATTTTACTACTAAAAATTTTAAAAATTTATAACCATTTCTTACAGTCCTATATAATGCAATTCAAGTCCTCTAGCATAGCATGCAAGTCTAAGATCCAATGCTTGTCTACCTCTTTAGATATTTCTTACAATTTTTCTCATTTATCTTATGAGACAGCTAGTCATCAAGTGTCAGCATCCCCAGAGTCCACTACCTCTGATTATTCTCCAACTTGGATTGCCTTTCTATCCCTTGAAGTTTATTTAGCATGCTTTGATAAAGCAAAGTATTTTTACTTTACTCACCATGGACCTCCTGCAAAGACATGCTTGAATCTCCTGCTGAGCCATTGAAGCGTGAATAGCAAATTCCCTTGTGTTACAATAATTTGTGTACTTTAAAATATTTTCCTTCTTTATTAAATTATGAATATTGGTTTCTTATTTTTCTCCTTTTCATACTCCTTTATTATGCATACCGCAGTCGGTCACATTTTTGGTGTTCCACAAACATTTGTTGAATTAAATTGAATCAACCATAAAATCCTCTACACATTTAAAAGCTTCAATTCTCCATCTAATGCCTGCCAAATAACCTCCAACTCCTTTCATCTAGATTCAAAGCCTTGGTTTTTGTTAATGTACACGTTATTTGAATTGCTCTTCCTTGAAGCAGAGGAATAAAGGAAGGGCAGAGATGAAGAGCAAAATGCAAAATATGGGTGCCATCTATGCAAACACCCCGAAAAGTTAAACTTTGTATGTGATCTGGAAAAGCAAAACACAAAAAGAACCAAACCTGAGCTCTGAAAGTCCCAGGGGGCTTTACCACCTTCCAGAAGAAGTAAGTGGTTTCATCCATTATATGAAAAGCACTTATCACATGGTCAGCTTTTCCATTTTAAAGAAAATCTAGTTTCTGAATTTACGAAAGCACTTTCTTCCTTGCGCTGATTTTCCATCCATGCAGCAGCAATTTTAAGCTCATCTCGAAGTGACAGCCAATGCTGTATCAGTGTGAACTAGTGAATGATAACTTCCAAAGAAACAGCCAAGAAACCCTTCAAGGTATCAAAAGGCTTTTTGGTGAATCATCTGTTTTGATTTAGAGCCCTGTAGGAATAGGGTCTTTAACGATCTCCTGAGTTTTGCCCCCTTTTCCTTCTGCAACCGTAGATTCAGCCTCAGGTATTTATAGCATCGTAATGGTTGCATTCTTTGTGCTCACGGCAAAGGATTTTCATTTCTGTACAAAGTTATTCATTCATAGGTAGAGAGGATTTTTTTAAAAATCCGCCTTCACATTTTGATCTTCAACCTAGTTTGACACTTTTTTTGTTTTTATTTTCTAGCGGACAGCGCTAAGAATTGATGAAACTTTTTTTCTTCCATGCTCCATGTACCCTAGAGAAACTGGAAGAATGCCAATTACAGCCATGGACGTGAGAGTCGATCTTTAACTCTGAAGATGTAGCTCTCACTTTGAGGTGCTGAGTCTTTAATTAACCACATGATCAGAAGAGTCTTCTTTATATTCATTGGTACCTTTTAGGATTTATAAATATGAGCATATTTTTATCAAATATTTTGTGAAGTTAAAGACAGAGGGCAGTGGTGTTTCTGTGGTAAAATTCTCACCTTCTATGAAGTCAATTCTGGGCCAACGCAGCTCAAGTTCAGTCTGCCAGCCCGTGGAGGTTTGTGTGTTGCTATGATGCAACAAGGTTTTAGTGGAGCTTCCAGATTAAGATTTACTCTTGCTTGGGTCCATAATCAATGTTCAATGAAACAGCAATCAATCAATGGTTTGCATTGGCAAATCTGTGGCACAAGATGTTTGTTTGTTTTTTTAAATCATTTTACTTGGGGCCCATACAACTCTTATCACAATCCATATATATATCCATTGTGTCAAGCACATTTGTACATTTGCTCTCATCATCTTTCTCAAAATATTTGCTTTCTACTTGAGCCCTTGGTATCAGCTCATTTTTTCTGCTCCCTCCATGTCCCCCCCATGAACCCTTGATAAATTATAAATTATTATTATTTTGTCATGTCTTACACTGTCTGACATCTCCCTTCACCCACTTTTCTGTTGTCCATGCCCCAGGGAGGGGGTCTGTTTTAAAGTGTTGAAGAACAAGGATGTATGTGACTTTGAAGTTTAAGGCATGACTGATCCAAGCCAAATGGTTTTTAATCACCTCCTGTACATGTGAAGGAGCCTTAGTGGCATATTGTTTACCAATTGAGCTGTGATTCATAAGGTCTGTAGTTCAAAAAATACCAGTTGCTCACCAGGATACAGACTGCGCTTTCTTCTATAAACAGATACAGTCTTGGAAACTCGTAGGGGCAGTTCTACCATGCCCTACAGGGTCCCTATGAGTTGTCATTGGCTTGATTGGCAGTGAAATTTTTATATGCTTTTATATGCAGGTGAAAGTAGGCCGTTGAATAAGGAAGACTAGAGAAGAATTAATGCATTTAGTTATGGTTCTGACAAAGAATATCTTAAATACCATGAACTGATCAAAAGAGCAAACAGATCCGTCTTGGAAGAAGGAAGAGTCACAATGATCTTAGAAAATAAGGATGGTGAGATTTTGTCTAATATGCTTTGGAAATGCTCACATGAGAGACAAGTCCTGGAAAGGGCATCATACCTATTTAAGGAGAAGTCAGAGATGGAGATGAAGACCGTCAAGGAGGTGGATGTACACAGTGGTTGCAATAATGAGTTCAAACATAATAATCATGAGAATGGCTCAGAAAAGGAGGGTGTTGTCACTGTGAGTCAGAACTGATGGGTTAGCACTTAACAACGACAACAACAACAACAACAACAAAGGCCTAGCTATCTGTCCACCAAAATTAGCGAATAAAAATTCTATGGATCATAATAAACCTCTTATGTATGAGTTTTCTGAACACAGGGCCAACACAACTGCAGCAAACAGCTACCTGTGGATATTTCCTAATAATATTTATTATTAGGCTTATTATATTATATTTAAGGATTCATGTTAAATATTTACATCATTTTCTTATAAGGACATATTGGGAATCTGATGAAAACTTTAGGATCAAATAAGGCATCCAAAGTTTCATGGGCAGAATATGGATTTGTAATGAATTTGAAATTTATGCTTTTCACAATTTCATACTAACAGATACTAGGAATAAGTGACCAAGTATTTAAACCACAATGCGGCAAATACTTTCGTCTTCTGAGTTTTGAATCTTCATTCAAGGGGACATTGGCTAGCGCTTGTTGACAACCTTCGCCCGTACTTCTCTCCAAGTAACAGCACCAACTGCTAAGGATCATTGGAATCCTCATCCGCTGAAGGTGGAAGGTAACTGGATTTACAACATACATACATTAGAACCAATAGGCACTTCATCACATAACTTTTATTTGCCTTCATTATTTCCCTTCTCTGGACTCTTTCCTACTTAAAAGGCAAGTTTCTAGGACTATTTTTTCCCCCTCAACTAGATTTTCTTCTTGCTCCGATTTGCATTTTGAGGACAGACTACATTTTCTCATTTCTAATGAAGTGTTCTGCAATGTGAAAACTGAGAGTTAGGTGGTGATTTTGCAAGATGACAAGTCTGTTGTGTCAAAATGCTTGGAGCTGGCATTTCCATATTTTCTCCTTCTTGGTTAATTAGTTTTATTGTCTTAGAATTTTTTTTCAATTTCTCACTCTAATTTTTATCTACTTATTTTGAGTGTACTTTCTGCAAATTTGGAGACGTACTTACGAATCACATTCACCTAGTTTAGTTGAGTCGATTCTGAATCATAGCTAATTCATAGGACAACACAGAATTTCCCTCTAGAGTTTCCAGGACTATAATCTCCAAGGAATCAGAAAGTCACATACTTTTCTCTGGAGTAGGTTGTGGATTTGAACTGCCTCTCTTTTGAATAGCAACACTTAACCACTGGGCCACCTGGACTCCTTTAAATTATGTGAAATCATTGCATTTTTTAAAAATTGAGATTTATTTATGTGCTATGTAATATGGGAAAATCATGGCTTTAACTCATACTCTAGACTAGTATATAGAAATTTGTAAGACTATTTTATAGCTTAAATGTAAAATGGGTTATAAAAGTGTTACAAAATATATTGTGGGATTTCAGAGAAAGAAGTAAAATCAATTTTTACTTAGAGATTTCTGAAGTATTCCTTAGAATAAATGGTAAACAGTTTGTTTTTTCATTCTTCTTCTCTTTTTTGTATAAAAAGACAATCATCTTATAATTAATAGAATTTCTACTTTTAAAATAGGGAAGATAGGATTTGGTCAAGTGGATGGAGGCATTAAGATGAAAATGATATATCTTACACGTTCATGAGGAAGAAAGGAAGGGAGTAAGAGAGAAGGAAGCGGAAAGGAGAACGCAAGTCTGGGAAAACGAAAGTTAAGAGCAACATTT
>NW_022103920.1:65816144-65822110 GCF_000313985.2 Echinops telfairi
GACAGAACTCTGCCAGAACTCTCAGGCCCAAAGTGATCAACTTCAGCTTCAGCAAACCTAGCTTGCCAAATTAAAAGGCACCGTGAAAACAGTCTTCTGCTCAAAGGCACTCAGCCTTACTTCCTTTGTGGGCCAGGGCACCTAGCTCTCTGTTTTGCCTGGCATTTGGTTCTGCTGTTGCCACCACTGTGGTTTCAGCTCGCTGTCTCCTGGATCAAGGTGGTTCAGCATGCAGGAAGTCCCTAGTCTAAAAGATGACCATCACTCCTGGCTCTCTCTTAATGGTAGTGAGATTCCCCTCCCCCTACTTATGAGATATCTCATTTTATACCTATTGGGGTGGCAAAATTTTACAGTCCCCATTTTAAAGTTCCAACTTTTTTACTATCACAATTAACCCTGCTAACAATCATTCACAACCCAATCATATAATCTTATCACAGTCTTCTACTATTTTTCTTACCAAGGCCCATCAAGAAAAGAGGCAATGCATACCCAATGTGTATGATACAAACCTGCTGTTTGGTGGGAGTTGCATATGGCTAGAAGTGATGTATCAACCAAATCAATGTACCACACCTTCTAACAAACAGCTGATTTCTTTAGCTGAACTGTGCTTCCATCTGTCCTTTCACATTGTTTCACATTGCGCCCTCTTCTTTTCTTAGCTGGTGCTATGAGTAACGTTTACATTTCTATGTTAAGGGTTTATGCAGTATGCGCTGCTGATTCACCTCTTCAGTAAGGTAGAGGGTGCTCAGTAATTCTTTTCTCAAGTATTTCTTGGTCATTTAACTCTTAATGCACTCTATTCAAGAGAACAATGTCATCTCTATTCCAGATAATACTAGATTACGCTCAGGTGGCTAACAATTTTGTAGGAGACAATTTTATCAGGTCACAGTACTGTGTTGTGCAAATGATAGCTTGTAAATGACAGGCAGTGCTGTTATGGTGTTTTCAATGCTATTCAGATTGTGATCGGCCAGAGACATCATAAAGCTAGTGTGCTATTGAAATAGTAAAATACATATTTTTATTGAAGTACTTTCATTGCTTGGGGAGTCACATATTGAACTAAAGCAGAGAAGGGACCCTTCCTCAAAGATAAACCTGACAGAAGACCATCAGAGCTACTTTCTGCATCATCATAGTTCAGGGAGTGAGGGTTCCTGTGAAGGAGTTCACAACAGCAGCTTAACAGTGAATGACTCTAAGAAAGAAGGAATGGATGTTGAATTTTATAGAACTTAAAGAATTATGCTTGATGTTCCTTGGGCTGCTTGGATATAATTCAGTGTCTTTCAATTACAAGTGTGATTCTGCCAAAGCTCAGGGACTAAAGCAGTGAGAAGCAGGCTTTGTTCCTGTTGTAGCTTCTCCAGCCCCCTGGCTGACCCAGAAAGTCTAGTCACAGAGATAAAGCACACATCTTGTTCATCATGTTTCTGTGGTTGACGGTGGTAATGGTTATCATATTTTCAATTGTAGCATCACTGGAAAAAGAGAAAATGAAGAGAAGAGGGCCAAAATATAGAAAGACTTTTAGGTTTCTTTTTTATATAGAATTTATTTATCTATGAAACAAGAACTTCTGTCAAATAAATGCTGTTCATTGGACCCGGAAACGACATTCACTATTATGTGATTATAATACAATTCAATAGAAAATTAAAAGTTATCAATGATATAATAATAATAAAGCAGTATTATTGGCTTATGGATTGTTATAATAGATAAGAGATAGTAAAGTGAAAGCTTGTTGACTATTTTCATTAGTGGATAGTGGAAAAAATCAGGTAAATGGTAGTATAGACATAACAAGACAAGTTTTAGATTATTAAAAATGAAAATACAAGAAAACACATTTATATGATAACTCTTATTAAATTTAAGACAACATGTAAATTTATTTTAAAAATTAAAAACTTTATACTAGTAATATATTGGCATTATACCAAATGGAGATATTAATTAATTAAATTCCAATAAACAGAATTTATAATTTTTATTATAATATAATATTATTAAGACCATTACATACACTCATATTTTATTTGAATTTTATTCAATCATCTAATGGATTAAATATTCCTTTTGCTTACATTTAATTTCAAAATTTAGAAAAGTAGGTAAATAATAAATCTTAATGGACTTAAAACAGTTCAAATGTTTTTAAATGATCACTGTAAAATAATAATCTTAACAAAATGTTATTAGTACACATATCCACTTGAGGCGCCCTCACACAATCTTCAGTCTCCCCACATCCTGAGGACTAGTATTTTGAGTTCCAAGGCAAAGAAAGGGAAGGTACTTGATGTATGTTGTCTTGTCATTTCAAACTAATATGTTTTTTCTTTCCATGCTAATTCTAATCTATATTTTCAGCTTCATTGTGGCTGCCAAGCAATATATACCTCAGCTAGACTGTTTTCTAATCATTACCTTAAAGCACAAGCACCTTTACTCAGGACCATAATCTCAAAGGACCCCAAGGTCAATTGTCACAATATCCTCACAAAGACAGTGTTCTACACCCTCCTTTGGTGAGTAGTAACTGCAGACTTAAGAGCTCCCGAGTGATCAGGTAAGGTATAACTACTGGTCATTTGCTATTGACAGTAAAGAATGGTGAAGACACAAAGGAAAAATTACTCAACGGCCTAGTGCAGGACTGGGGAATGTCTGGCTGTGAATCATCAGCACTAGCTAGCATCACACTTGTCATTGTAGAAAAATAGGTCAAGTTGTCATAGGCCAAAACTCAGTGCCCTTGAGTTGACTGACCCATAGTGACCCTATAGGACAGGGTAGCACAGCCTCTATGAGTTTCTAAGACTATAGCCTTTCTCCTGTGAAGCAACTGGTGATTTCAAACTGTGGACCTTGAGGTTAGCAGCCCAACTCATAACCACTAGGCCAACAGGGCTCCTTCAGCCATCAGAATAGGGTGAGTTAATTAAATGTTTCAGCAGTATATCTCTGAATGATGTTATAACTATCCTAATAGTCCTTGAGAGATAAATGTTCTCCATCCTTGGACTAATGGATTATGGGGATAGCAGATTCCAGGACCTTAAAACCAGAAGGAATCGATACTTGGCCACCACTACCAACTTATCTGACAGAGATCACATTAGAAGATCCTGGGTAAAGTGGGGAAAACACGGAGGTCACAACTCAAAATAATAAAAAAAGGAGCTGTGATGGCATAGTGGTGAGGCACTGGTCTGTAATCTGCACGGTTAGCTTTGCAAAACTACCACTGCTCCAAGAGAGAAAGGACTTTCTACTCTCATAAACAGTTATAGTGTCAGGAATGCCCAGTGGCAGTTCTACCATGTCCGACAGGGCTGCTGTGAGTCAGCATTGACTGTAGGGGAGTGAGTTTGGTTTGGTTTTGGTACTCAGGTGGAATCCTTGCAACTATAGCTTTTAAGGACCCTTCAAGTTTGGAAATGAATGTATCCCCATGTTTCAATTCTCAGTTAAACAATACACAGGTCTTTAAGGAGAACAATGACACTACGGAGTTATGCACACCTTAGAATAATCAACCATTTGAAATCAAAGGCAATGCTTACTCCAAGACTAAGTCCAGAAGTGTTAGAGAAGGAGGAATGGATTCTAGAAACACAGGAAGAAATGGAATAAGTAATATTACTTGTTGGTGATGCATTTGAATAGCTGAATGGGAAATTGAACTGCCCTGTAAATCTTGACCCAATTTTCAATAAAAAAAATTAGACAAGAACAAAACAAACTAACAACTCTTTGCATGCTCATCTTCTTACAATTTTTTTTTAATTGGCAACTTTGACACTAGTTTTAGGTTCAAAGTGATTGGCTATTGCTTCTATCACAGTTGTCAGAGCAATGGGCTCAGATATAACCATGGAATTTAAGATTATTTGCTCAGAAGGAAGTCCAGTTATTTTGGTAAGAAGATAGAGAGAGATAACTTCTTACATTCTTTAAATGTGAATAATACATGATGAAATTTAGGTTATTTCACACAGCTGACTTATGCTTAAGAAGACACTCCTAAAGTCAGTTTGATGTGGTTTTCAATGTGTTAGTCTGGGTAGAGTAGAAAAAAAAATTTATAGATACTTATATATATGTAATAGAGAACTTTATATCAAAAAGTAATTATATATTAACAAAGTATCTCAGCCCAGTCCAGATCAAGTCCATAAGTCTGATATTAGTCCATATGTCAGCTACCAATTTATAAATTCCTCTTCAGATTCATGAAATACATGCAATGACACTGAATACAGAAAAATCACAAGTCAATAGGTGGGAAGTCTTGTAGATCCAGTGGTAGTGGAAGCATCTCAACGTTGGCAAGGGTCTCTAAGTGGCTCCTCAGCTCCAGGGCTCTAGCTTAGCTCCATGTGTCTTGTCAGGAGGAAGATGAAGCAGAGTGTCTGTGTGTATCTGACCTCCAGTGAGCTATTTATCTCTGTGGTGCCTCCAAATTAGGTCATCAAACTGAGACCTGATTGACAGGCTAGACTACACTCCTTCAAAAATTGACACCAGGTTATGTAACTACCACAGACCACCCCTTGTCAACTTAACACTTTTACATAACTCTTTAGCCATACATAATTAAAAAAAAAACAATAATAAAATTGTATGTGTACCTAACAGGATGAAACTAAAAAACATATAATTCAAAAATGTATTTTTGAACATAACATTACATAAGTGAACAAAATCAAAATATTCTGTACTTATGTGAACACCTACATCATAATCCTATGAACATATTCCCCCATGTATGAAAATTTGTGGCCCGCTTCATGCCTTCATCCCCCCATTTTTGGTATCCAATTTCTATACTGCCCACTTACATCAATCCAGTGCTCTGAAGACAAAATCCTAATCTTTGATGTGAAGAATCTTCATCAAAGTGGAATCTTGTGAAGTCTGTATCCGTAAGCAAAGTCAAATCAGGATACGCCATCCATAAAGTCAGCAGTAATATGCACCAGTTCACAGGCTCAAAAAATATTCTATTCATCTGGGTGAGTTCTGGTCAATTCAATGGGAGCTGTCTTACCTTTAGACAAATTCTCAACAACCCTAGCCCCCTTGTACTAGGTCATGAACTGCCGACCAGTCAACCAGCTCTTGTTTTTGCTTCTAGTCCCTGTGAACCAGATCCACAGGTGTCAGAGGCTGAACCCAACCTATCTCTTTATTGCTCTGTTTCTCTCACTTCCACTCAATAAATGGATCCAGGTGGTCACCTAGCAAGCATTTTAGCCTGTCCACTTTCAGGATCCTTTTAACATTCAGTCCTAGAGAGGAGAGTCTCTTCATGGTTCCAGGTTTCTCTAGCCTCAAGCACAAACCACTAGTTCGAAATTCAAAAATCCAGGGTTCCTTTTTTCCTTTCAATCTGTCAACAGCCCCAAGAGCAAGACTCTTCACCATTGAATGTCCTGAGCACTAAATTACTGGGTGGGGCTTATCTTTTCAGAGCCTTCTTTGCAGGCGTGTCCTAAACACATTTAAAGATCAAATTTTAATGGCTTAAGACAAGTGTGTTAGAAGCTCTCTAGTTCCATACTTTCCAATAATCATTTCTATCAATCATTATATCAACAATAATAAGCAGAAGAATCAGTATAAACAAAGTAGAATCAGATACTGAAGTTAATTCTTAAAATAGTCACGTTCAATCCTTATTTAGCTTATCTTCATCCTTGTCTAAACGATTCCATTTATATAAAATATGGTCTTAGGCCTCTGGCTGCATCAAGCCAGAGCCAGGCTTTCTGTCAGTCAATTTGACCTTCTGTCAGCCATCTTTAACTGAGCAGCATGGTCTCTGAGAAATGCAAACAGTGATTTTGCCCCCTGAGCTCAAAATATACATTAATCACATTCGTTTTCATCATTTCAAACAGGAATAACCAAAAAAAAACAACCAAAGAAAATGATCAAAA
>NW_022103920.1:65822974-65830165 GCF_000313985.2 Echinops telfairi
TGTGTGTGTGTGTGTGCATGGGAGAGAGCAGGGGTTGGGGAGAGAGAAAGAAAGAGATATCATACTAAAAAGTAATTGCAGATAGAAAAGAGGACCAAATGTTGAGCGCTGTGCTACCCCTGTATGAAAGGTAAGGGAGACGAGAACAATCTAGGCAATAACACTGTAAAGGAAGAACAATCAAGTATATAAGAAGAAAGCAGGGAGCGTATCATGTCTATGGAAATATAAAGCATGGTAGTATACATGACTGATTATGTGAAATGCAACAAGTCAATAAAGTAAAAACTGAGAAATCACTATTCAACTTTGCAAAGTGGTCCTTGGTAATTTTGACAAAAACAATTTTTATGGAAATTTGAGAGCAAAAATTATTTACAGTAAATTTCAAAGAAAATAGTGGCAACAGGGGTTTAAGAAATTTTTCATGTGTTTCTTTGTGGTCTGTGTCCTCTTTGTTCCCAT
The DNA here is from genome assembly GCF_000313985.2 of Echinops telfairi. Lineage (NCBI taxonomy): Eukaryota > Metazoa > Chordata > Mammalia > Afrosoricida > Tenrecidae > Echinops > Echinops telfairi. The sequence continues at coordinate 65,823,440 of NW_022103920.1, forward strand.
AACTGGAACATCAAAGAACATCATTATAAGTGATTAAGAAATTAAAGCTGTCAAGGCTTTTGTTCATGATTGTGTGATTGGGCTGGCCCAGGATTCTCAGCAGTTTGACATTTAAGTCCTCTTCCATAATGTGACCTAAAATAATATAATAAAAAAATTCCATAATGGAATTTGCCTTGAGCAGGCAGGCAAGTGTGGAAAAATTAGGGTGGAATGAAACCTTCTACACTTTGATGATGTTTCTTATGGGATGTGGCCTACTTCATATACCAGGTGTTACCCACCCCCTCACACACACCGCCAAAAAAATAGAATTGCACTGGGCAGAGGAGAGATTTTAAAGTATGGCATTGTTACCACTAAGCAAGCATCTAGCAACTCGCTCTTAGTGCACTCAGTGGTGTGGCCTGGGAAGGTTCTCTCTGGTCACAGTAAATTTCTTTGTAAGAAGTTTCACTTGAACCTTGTTTTTTGTGATGGCCAATTTAAGAGAACAGCATGCAACTGTAAAATTTTGTTTCCTGCTCAGGGAAAAATGCGAGAAATGGTTGTGATGTTGAACATAGCTTAAAAGAACAGTACTATGGGAAAAACTTAAGAGTATGAGTGGTTTTCTTGTATCAAATAAGGTGAAATGTCGATTGATGACAAACCTCGTTCTGGACATCCATCAACTTCCCCAAACGGAGGAAAATGCCAACTCACAGTGCATTTGGAGTTCATTCCACCAGGTCAGACTGTTAATCGAGCTTTCAATGCAGAGGTTCTGAAAAGACTGCATAAGAGTATGCAACAAAAAAGGCCTGATTTGTGGTATACAGGTGGCTGGTTTTGCTGCCAGAACAATGCAACTGCTCACACAGCCATCTCAGTATGCCAGTCTTTGGCCCAAAACAGCATACCTCTCTTGCCCCAACACGCCTTACTCACCTGACTTCATTCCATGTGACTTCTTTGTGTGTCTGCAAGTGAAGAGGGCCATGAAAGGACAGCAGTTTGACAATGTAGAATAGGTGGGAAAAAATGAGGGAGAAGCATTCAGCCATCAGATGAGTTTGAAAGTGTTTTTAAGAATTGGAATCACATATTTGACAAATGTATTGTCTAAGCAAGAGTACTTTGAAAGTGAAAAGTTGTTTTGCAAAAAAAAAAAAAATACATAGCTTTGAAAAAAAATCCATTTTGGGTGTACCCCCTCATATATATAAATAGACAGTGAGGAGAACTTCCTTACTTCTTGCTGGTCTAGGTCCTGAACCTGGTACATAGACATCTGTTTCTCATATTTGGTTCAAGTCTGTTGGTCTAGAGCTATAACCAACTAACTATATTGTATACTGACCATGAGAACCATTAGAGCCTACCATCTGACCTCCTTACCTTGGAGGTCAGATGGTAGCTATGGTCTGCATCCACCAGCTATGGTCTGCCTGCTTCCTGGCTCCTTAGCCCAACAACTTTGAAAATCAGGAAAGATCTCCTGTTTAACATCTGACTTGAACCCAACTAGATTGATCCATTACTACAACTGTGTGACCCATTTTCTTTATATATGTGTCTTAATTTATATTTTGCACCTCTAGAGGAAGATTCTATCAGCAAAGATTCTCTAGGCAAAATATTAAATGATGCAGGAAATATATACAGAGTCACTGTACCAAAAGAAATTGCTTAACAGCTCACCATTTCAGGAGGTAGCATAGGAGCCAGTGGTGCAGAACCACTGGCGCAGAAGGAAGTTCAAACTGCACTTAATATATCAGCCAAAAGCAAGGCTCCAGAAATTGATAGCATACCCATTGAATTGTTTCAGAAAGTTGAAGAAGCAGGGGAAGCACTTACTTGTCTATGTCAGGGAATTTGAAAGACAGATACCTGGGTAAACTGACAAGATAAGACCCCTGTTTGTGACCCTTTCAAAGAAAGGTGGCCCAACAGAATACTCAAACTATAGAATTATATCATTGATATTGAACACAAGTAAATTTTTGCTTAAGATCATCCAATAATGTTGGAGCCATACATTACAAGGAGCTGCCAGAAATTCAGGCCTGATTCAGAAGAGATATAAAACAAGGGATATTATTGTTGATATCAAATGGATCTTGGTTCAAATTCTCATAGCAGAAAGATGTTTTCTTGACTTTCATTGACTGACTATACCAAAGCATTTGTGTGGATCCTAATAAACTGTGGATAACCTTGAGAAGAATGGAGATTCTGGAACTCATCAGTGTGCCCATTTGCAACTGGTACAAGGATCAAGAGGCACAGTTATAGAACAGAAAAGCTGCATATGGCATGGATTAAAATCAGGAAAAGTACATGTCAAATTTATGTCCTCTCATCATACTTGTTCAATTTATATGCTGAGCAAATATTCAGAGAAGCTGGATTTTATGAAGTGTAGCATCAGGATTGGAGGAAGATTTATTAACAAGCTGTGGTACGCAGATGACACAACCTTGCTTGCTGAAAGTGAGGAGGAATTGAATCACTTGCTGGTGATGATCAAGGATTGTAGCCTTCAGTATGAATTATAACACAATGTAACGAAGACCAAAATCCTCACAAATGGACCAATAGGTAACACAGTAAATGGAGAAAAGTTTTAAATGGGCAATGATTTTGTCTTACTTCGATCCACAATCATAGCTCATGGAAACAGGAGTCACGAGATAAAAAGTGCCTTGCATTAGGTAAATCTGCTGCACATACCATATATACTCTAATACAAGCCGACCTGAATATCAGCTGAGGCACCTAATTTTACCACAAACACCGCATTAAAAATGTGCTGAAAAACTCGGTTTATACACGATTATATAAGGTAACCTCTTTGAAGTATTGTAGAGCACGTTACTTTGAGGACTATGGGGCACCATGGTATTCTCCATTGCATCATATGCATGTGAAAGTTGGACATTGAATAAGGAAGATCGTAGAAGAACCAATGCATTTGAATTGTGGTGCTGGAGAAGACTCTTAAAAATACCATGAACTGTAGAAGGACAAACCGGTCTGTATTGGAAGAAGTAAGGCTAGCGTGTTCCTTAAAGGCAAGGATGGCAAGACCTTGCAGTGTTTTGTTCTGTTGCACATAGAGCTGTTCTTTTTCATTCTGTTGTGCATATGAGCATGAACTGACTCGATGGCACCTAACAGCAAGAGGCCTCAGTAAATCAATTAGGTTTCAGGTCAATTTCATTTGGTCAGGATCTCAGTAGTTTGGCAATTAAGGCCAGTAACCCCATGATGTTATCCAACACAATGGAATCAGCTCCACAAGGAGATCTTCTGTGAGCAAGAAGATCAGGAGAGAGTAGGAGCCTCTTAATCCAGTTATCAACCTGAAGCAATCGAAAGGATGTTTCCTCAGGACTGTGGCTTACTCCCATGTAAGCAGACTCCATGGTGAACATGCTTGCTTCTTGTCAATATGGATCCTACATTTGGCTCATCGAACTCATTTTCTGGATTTGAGCCAACTGCCTGCCATGTTGCCCGCTATCCCTGGAAGCCAGCAACAGACTGCCATCTGAACTACTCACTATAGAACTCTGCAGTCACAAACCCGTGACCTTCCTGCTTTTTCTCCTGCTTTCTAGTTGATCTTCCTGTTCCCTGGTTCATCAGCCTCCATGCCCTAGGTGTACAACGAAGCCTCCAGTTTTAAATCTTGCCCAAGGACATACATTGGACTGGATTTATGTGCTTCTACAGTCGTGTGAGCCATTTCATTTATATACATTTGTCTCTGTCTCTCTTCCTCTCTGTGACCTAGACAGACAGATAATAGGTAGGTGCCATTGGCTTTGCTTCTCTAGACATTTTAGATGAACACGCCATTCTACGTGCATCAATAACCAATGCCCTTTGAAACGCAGTCAAGATATCAATCTGCAGAGTGCACTGGGAAAATCTATTTGAAAAAAAAATCTTTAAACTTTAAAAGGCAATATGTCACATTAATGACTAATATGTACCTGGCCCAAATGATGACATTTTCAATTACCTCTATGCGTGTGAAAGATGGACAACGAATAAAGAAGACTGAAGGATTGAAAGAGTCAGATTGAACAGACAGATATGTGTTGGATGAAGTAGAAACAAGATGCTCCTTAGAAGCTGAGATGGAAAATTTTGTCTCACTAACTTTGGAAACATCACTAGGATGTTATCAGTGAGAAAATTAAGACCTTCAATGAGGGGGACCACCATCATTGTTTCAGCAAGTTGTGAGGCTGACACAGAACATGGCAACATTTCATTGTGATACAAGGCTGCTTTTAGTGTTTGGAAGACAACCAATCATGTTTTTCTTTAATAAAATGTCTCTTTCTGTCTTTTCATTTTCTAATTAGATTGTTTGATCTTTGTACTGTTGTGATTTAAGGGTTTCTTACATATTCTAGATTAAAGCTCTTTATCAGGTATGTGGTTTTCAATTTCCACTTTCCAAAGTTTGCTTTTGAACCCTTTAAAGATTATCTTTTACAGACCAAGTTTTATTTTAGAAATCTGTTGGAATGTGATGTTGTTGTTATTTTTCTTTATGAAGCTGACTCTTGGTGTCTTGTCTAAAACTCTTTGCCATGGTTTCCTCTAGAAGTATAAAGTTGCTATTTAAACTGGATGGTTCAATTTGAGTTAATGTTTGTATACTATTTGATGTTTAGATAAAGTTCCCTTTCCTTCTTTTATGTGTGTGTGTGTGCTATTTTTTCTTTTTATTACAATGCTTATAATTTTTCAAGTGTTCCAGATTCTAAATGGGGTTATGGAGCTGAGTTCACCAATGTTTGTTCCAAAGTTTGGGGGCCCATGTTCTATGAAGCTATTGGAATGCAAGGATCTTGATTATCTAAAAATCTATGATAAAGTATAGTTATCTGCTTTTGCAGCCCACCTGGATCATTCTGGTGCTCCCTCTGGGGTAGGTGACTTCCACTTTGGGAAAACTTAATCAAGATTGATAAAAATATCTTAAATCAGATATGTTTTTGGCATCTACTTACCATGATGTTTTCTCATGATACATTCTTCCTTGTTGCCACTTAGAATTAAAAAAAATATATATATATTAGTCATTTCTAAATAACTCTGGTGGAAGCATGTGCAGGGTATGTAGTCTTTAATAACGATGAAGCCTGAAGTCTCGGCTGTTTCCTTTTTTCCATTAATAGTTCTATTCCTGTCCTCTCAAGTCACTGTCATGTTTCATCAACCCATTGTCCTAGGTCCATGTTTGTATTTTTTTATTAGTTTCTAATAATTTATACTACATATATTTCTTCAATAAAATTTAGGTAATATTTAAATTCTTTAGATTATAGCAATAATGTTACCTGACCCAGTTCTTACCTATCTCTGGTGCCTTATTTTCAAATACAAAATTCAGTTAAACCATACACAATTGTTAATACTTATGTGCTCGATTACAACTCAATGTAAAAAAACAACAACAAAACCTTCACAACTGGGCCAAGAGACAACATCATGATAAAAGGAGAGAATATTGAAGTTGTCAAGGACTTTGTTTTGATGGGATCCACAGTGACATGTTCACGAAAGCAGAAATCCAGAATTCAAATGACATATTCCAGTGGGCAAATGTGCTGCAGGAGATACCTTTAAAATGCTGTAGAGCATGGCTGTCCCCTTGAGGACAAAAATGAGCCTGACCCAAACCATGGTATGTTCAGTTGCCTTATAAGCATGTGAAAGTTGGACAATGAACATGGAAGATTTAAGAATTGACGCATTTGAATTATGGTCTTGGTGAAGAATATTGAAATTACCATGGACTACCATAAAGTCAAATAAATTGATGATAGGGAAAGCACAGGCTGAATGCTTCTTAGGAGGAGCCATGGTGAGATCTTGTATCACACACTTTGCACATGTTCTGAGGAGGACATTATGCTTGGAAAAGCAGAGGCCAATGAAGTGGATTAAGTCAAGGACTGCAACAATGGACTCAAGGACATCAGCCGTCCTGAGGATGGCGCAGGACTGGGCATGTTTCCTTCCGTTGTGTATAAGGCACATATGAGTCGGAACCACCTCTATCGCACCTAACAACAACTTGTAATTCATTAGTGTGCACTGTTACTTCACCCCTTCTGCCTTTCGAGCAGAGTCCTGCTTTTTTCGATATGCACTCCTTTTCTGCATGCACATTTACAGCAGGTGAATGCTTCTCCTTTTCTAATTAAACAAATTCTAGGTTTCCTGCACCTGATTGGGGTGGTTGTGGCCATGCAATCCAATTCTGACAAGTGAGAAAAGACAGGGATGTTGTGGGGAAGTATTTTTGTTCTCATACCCATCTGAATACTCGTTTCTAGTTTCAGAAAGTGTTTTCTATTTATATGTGACAAGGCTTTCTTCAGGATATTGTTAGCATTAGAGCAACATTGCATGAGATGAAACGGATGCTATGTATAGCAGAATAGTGATATGGGAAGAATCTACATCTTTGCTGATATTGTTCAACTTCATATTTTCTGCTGATTTCCAGTCATTTGTAGTAATGTCTTTTAATTGATCAAGTAAAATCTAGTGAGAAAAGTCAACTTTCCGTTTAAGGGAGTCTGGTACCTCTGAAAGTGCTCTTCCCTATCTGAAATGTCTTTCCTGCTTCTTCATCTAGTTGACTCCGACACACCTTTCAGGGATGAAACCGTGGCAACAACATTTCTAAAAATACTTTTATTACATCTA
>NW_022103920.1:65830992-65845699 GCF_000313985.2 Echinops telfairi
ATTTTGCTTACTCATTTTTTAGCATTGAGTTAAATTTACATATTACATTACTAATCCATTGCTCTGAACAAAGGTCTATTATTGAATACTTACTGTCAGGAAAACTTACTAATCAAGTCACAATATGTATTATCTTCTGTTCCATTGATAATGTATGGTGTTGTATTGCTTTGGAAGACAAGAAAGCCAATCAGAGCTCTCAACACTATTTTAAATGGGTAATCTATTAAAAAAATCTAAAAATAAATAAAGATTTATTTAATACTGAATCTCACTTTAATAATTTACAGGAGGCTATATTCTTTGGCTATTCTGGGAACACAATCCTCAAGGCATGTTTGTATGCCACCAGTTCTTGCTTCAAATCTGCTGCTTGATTGAATGAGACCACCATTTTAAGCTAGCGAGCAGTCACAGGAGGCAGAATCAACAGTGGACGTGAAAAGGGAAACTCAATGGTGAGCCACACTGCACACATATTCCTAGATGCTCTAAGAACAGGTAATTTGACTCATTGCTTTCATGGTGAATATCAAATGCAACATCCTACCTTTGTGGGAGATATAACAGGGTAGGCAATATTCTTTTCTTTTGATATTTTGAGAAATGAAGGAAAGGGAGATAACAAGAAAAATAATTTAGATATCATTGTACCTAATATTCATAGACCTCCAGATCAATGAAATCACTTTACTGTATGATAATCTTCATTTTGACTGAATAAGAATTAAGAAAGTCCAAGGGATAAGCCTAAAGAGTTGTAGACTTTGAATTGTATCATTTATTTGCTTCTTGTTCTTTCGGACAACGTTACATATTATGACTTAAAAAAAAAAAGAGAGTACAGAAAGGAATTCTAAGAATCATCCTTTCACTCCCACTACCAGGTTTGCCAAATCACTAAGAAATACTTGAGCACTTTGTTACCCAGTTTAAACTTACTGGTCATGTCATTTTAGCACAACAGCAGTAAACGCTAGTTATGTAGCCTCCCTGGGATTATTAAGAAAATATCAGAATTTCAGAGGGTGGTGGGGAGGTGGGGGAGGTAGAGTCTGGTATTTTTATGATTAAAAGGAAAGGAGGCTTTAGCTAAATGGTGGCATAGAAATTTGAAAGTAAACAATTATGAACATTGTATATTTGTTTCTCTTGTCATTTTAGTTGCAGCTAATAAAAAGCATAATCTATTTATACTTGTTTTTGCCTTAGGAGTTACAGAAAGATAATGAAAATATTTTACTATCTATTTTCAAATTATAAGCTGTTGTTTCCAAAGAAAGTCAAAACTCATGTATATTATTGCATTATTGTTCTCAGGGGACAGCAGTCACCATAGTGAGTGTAATTACATGGCTTCATTAACTTTATACATTCTACCTGTTATGGGGGAGGGGGGTTTCACATTAAGAAAATTTGCATATGCAGGAAATGAATGTCATTTGCAGAAATCTAATGGCATTAAACATTTAGGAAGTCCCTATAAGACAAAAGTGTTTTTAGTAGGATACACTTTTCTGAATGCCTTTTGTAGTCACTCTGGGTATAGGAATCTATTTTAAAAGAATTAAAAGTAAAGCCTTTAAAGGGAAATATTAGTAAATAAGAACTGTTCTAATTAATCTGATTTATTACTTCAATTTTAAATTACTGGTGCCAGGATTATTAGAATACAAAATCAAGTAAAATGTGATTCTGAAAAAATGTAGGCACATGGAAATTTGGAGGACTCTCTCCCAGCATAAACACACTCGCATGTGCTTCTTTTACAATTAGATTGGTTGAGTGGCCTATATTTTAAAGTCAGCTTCTTATATATTGGCAATTTTCCATTTTGATGGTCTAAGATAATTTACTAACCTTCACTACCTTTTAAAAAAAATTTTTAATAAAACTTCAGGTAAAGAATCACTCCAAACAGACAAAAATAGAGACAGGACATAGTAAAGGAATTTTGATAAATAATAAATCAAGTCTTATGATCCCTAAAATGAATATATTTCTGAATGGCAGGATAATAAAACTGGATTTCATATATCTTTTGGATTTGAGTAGATGTTCTTGACCTTTTGGTAATAGCAGCATTCTGAGCAGTTCAGAGAGGAAATCAGCAAGGTGGGGCCAAGCAAGGAGCTTCCTTTTATTACCACAAGAATGAGCACTCGTACACATTTAGTGTTACCCCTGCACCCTTCAATGAATCCTCAGGAAGTCATCTCTCTAATTTATGTTTGCAATGCTAGGGTTAATATTGACTATCGACAACAATACTATTAGCAACAGTGAAACAGTCATTGCATAAATAAGGAAATGGAATGACATTGGCCTATAACTGGGCTTGTAGCAATGCCCATGGAGCCGTCTTGCAAACAGGATTCAGAACAACTCTTGATTTCTTTTTAGCTATTAAACTTCAGAGTAGTTCACAATAATACGGAAATTGTTCGTTTTCTGGTACAAAATTACATCCTAGGGAATTACATGACACATGTAAATTATGGAGGACTCTTTTCAATCTATACCTTTTTGGGCTAATTAATTTTTCAAGAGAGGTGATGTATGTCAGTTCTGCATGAAAAAAAAAGAGAACCACTTTATCTGGGCAATTCACACAGATCTCTTCAATTAGGGTTGAAAGCAACAGAGCTAGCAATGGAGTTCAGAGCAAGATAACAACAAAAATGTTAATTTCCATTAAACCATTCCCAAGTCTTCTGATATTTTTTCTGCCTGATTAATAAAGGTATAAATCTCATGTTAAATATATGCAAAAAATGAAAAATTTATGTAAGTAAATGTGTTAATCGGGTTGAGTAGAGAAGCAAATTCATAGACACATGTGTATAAGAAAGAGTTTTATATAAAAAAGCAATTGTATATTGAGAAATCATCCCAGCCCAGTCCAGATAAAGCCCTAAGTCTGATATTAGAAATTACTCTTCAGAATCACACAACACATGCAATGATGCTGAATGCAGGAAGATCACAGGCCAGTGGGTGGAAGGTCATGTGGATTCAGTAGCAGTGGAAACATCTTAGCTCTGGCAGGGGTCTCCATGAGGCTCCTCCAGTTCCAGGGCTCTGGCTCCATCAGGGAAGCTCCATCAGTGAAGCTCCATGTGGATCATCAACAGGAATGTCTTATGGCGAGATGAAGCACAGAGAGTTTGTCTGGCCTCTAGGGAGCTATTTATCTCTGTCTTGCTGCAAATGAGGTCATCAAACTGTGACCTGATTGACAGGTTAGACTCCACTCCTTCCTCAAGTTGACAGTAGATTATGTAACTGCCAAAGTAAATGAACTAAAATGTGTTTCTTTTCCTTCGTCCAAACTTTTTTTTTTAATTGCTTGACTGTATACTATAGAGTGGAGTTTTCCTAGGGCAGAGGTAGTCTTCTTTGGGATAAAGATATGGCATCATTTGTTGGCACATCATATAAGTTAATTTATGCCTGCTTTTAATTGGATGTGAAATTAATTGGCTTTTATTAAGTGAGTTGCATAACTGCTGTTAATTTTGGATACTGCAATCACTTTTTTTTTAGATTTGTTGTGGGGAGAAAATTCCACAAGACCTAGTGTTCTAGTGTTCTTTTTAACTCCAACAAGCAAACAAAACAATCTCAGAGGTTTATGGCCTTCTTCCAAGTCCATTTGTAATTATTTATATGTACTTTGGAATAGAGGTAGCGCTCTAGATTAATGTGATAAGTTGTTTATTTTTTTTGACTACTGAAAAAATACTGGCTAGTTTATTCCAAAAATATTTTTGAAATCCTACTGCTCTAGCTCATTGTTCCATAACCCTGATGACTGTATATTAGAATTACATAGGATACTTCACAATATATATAGATGCTGGGGTATGAATTCAGACTTATTAAATGAGAATTTTTGGGGGGTCAAATCAGTCTCTGATTTTATTTTTAAGCTTCTCCAATCTTCCAGAGTAAAGGAGTGTGATCAACTTTCACCAAATATTTGTTCTGCATTTAGAGTATCACTTAATAAACTCATATGAAAAGGAGACCCTATGATACAGTCCCTCTGATATTGTTCTCATAAGTCAAGACTTGAGGAAAAGCCACCTAACATAAAGGATGGCTCAATGAGAGCACCTCAGCTTACATTTGTAGAAAAGCAGATATCTTTGTGGCATACCAAATTTCAAGGCCAGCCTCTGTGTATTGACCACAGCCTTGACAGTTTTCCCACTCTCCAGACGTTCAACTGCATTCACTTAAGTTTTACTTATTAACGGTTGCAATTTTAGTACATTTCAACAAACATTGAGTGAAAACCTTCAAAGATGAAAATGCTATCCCCAATTCTGTAGAAATTGTGCTCTAATAAAACATTCTTCTTCCATTACCAATTAATGTCTGGAATTAACTTACTCCCTTCTCTCTTGATCTTGGCAATCAATTCTGTTATTTTAACCAGCAGCAAATAGACACTTTCACTGAGGCCAACTGACACATGATTCAGTTTGGAAATAGGTATCTCCATTGAGGATCCCTAGAATCAGCACCCTATGCTAGGACTTGAAAGATTTGGATTCATTTTAACTACCTACCCAACCAACCAAACTGACTTTGCTGAGCCCATTTCAATTCACAGAGACTTATAAGACAGAGTAGGACTGCCCATAGGGCTTGAGAGTCTTCATTTTCACACAAAAACAGAGTGCCTCCTCTTTCACCTGTGCTGCTTGGTTCAAACTTCCAACCTTTACTTTAGCAGCCCAACACTTTACCCGCTACACCAGGAGGGCTTCTTTTAACTAGAGAACTAAGACAACTTGATATTTAAACATCATTAAATTTATTTTACAAATCAACAGACCATCGTATACATTCATCTTGAACAAAAGAAACAAACACAAATTTATCCTTAAGTTCCTTAAACAATGTAGGATTATCCTAGTTGGAGAAAAATATAGTATTTCGTTTATATGAACTTTGTTGACAATGAAATGATCAAATGTGATTTGCTATCCATGCTTTTGTTTATTATTTATTTATTTATTTGGGGGTTTTTGCTTGTGCTTATAATACATGATCCTCACAGCACTGCAAAAATGACAACGGTAGCACTCCAGGCATCGATTGTGGTATCTTTAGTTCCTATACAAAGCCTTCTCCCTATTAACATTACTTATGTGGCAAAGGGAATTGGATGATTCATAAAAGCAGAAAACATTCACCTTGACCATATTATACAGCAGTGCCAATAAGAATTCTTAATGCTGTTTAACAAATGACTTTTTCACTCTTCATTAGAGCCCCTTGTTGCCACCTAATCTTGATTTTAGAAATTAAAGCTAACAACCAGATTGAAAGAATCAGGAAAGTGACAGCATGGGGCAGAGTCTCAAAGCCACAACTAACAGCATGAAGCAAAGTGAACCTCAAGCTATTGCTGCGCTCAGAGAAGGCTGGGGAGGGGAGGGCAGCATTTGCAGGGAAACTCAATTATCGCAACCCTCAGCTATAGGGATGTACTCGTGAATGTTGACCCGAAAGCTTTTTCCCTTAATGTTTTAATTAAATACCTAGAAGCCAACGCTTCTTCTCAGTTAGTGTCAGCACACTTCTTCTTGGTGGATAAATGTTTACAGCAAAATCAGCTGAGGATTTCCACAAACATGGCTCTAAGAACTGAGAAGGCGTTTGCTGAAGCACTTGAGATCAAGAAAGCAGTAGTGATTATAAACTAGCAGTACAATGGCAGGCTGGTTTAATCCACTCAAATGTCAGTCCCTGGTTTGCAAGTTGGCAAACCTACCTTCATCTTTAGACAAAAGGGCACTGGTTAGTCATCTGTTTAATTCTCTAGCTTCAGTGTGTCATTTGGATGTTGAAGGAAAATCCCTTGATTCAGTGTGCCATTTCTGACAGCCTCCCTGTAGACCCCATTAATAAGCCTTTTAGAGAACAGAATGCAAAGTAGGCAGCAGGCAGCCCACAGTCAAAATGGAGCTCGAGTAGGCTCCAAATGTCTTCCCTTTGTGAAGAGGGTGTTCAGGTGTCTTTGTTGCAGTCGGGAGCATTTTTTTTTTTTTAATAAATCTTCTAAGAACTGTGTCTTTCCTGAGATAAAAGCAACATTTGCTGTGTGCTAGATTTTGGAGGTCATTTGAAATTTGGGAATTTATGATCGGACACAAAAATCTCAAGTGATATTTACAAAATGTGCAAACAATGGCACAGAGAGGGAGCCGGCCTGACTTTGGGCATGCCTAGGGAATATGCTTCAGAAAACAAATATGCCACTCTTTAATGTTGGTTTGAATCTCATTATAAAGTCACAAGTGGAATGAGACACACTTTGCCTCTGAAACAGTGCTTCCAGAAGCAAAGCAACGGTTCTCTCATAAAGCGGTCCTGTTAAGATTTGTAGGATTTTAATGTGCTTTGAAAGCACATCATTTGCTAGATAATGGACTCTTCCTATGGAAATCTCTTTTCCATTTTTCATTCATTAATAATTCTGAGTTGACTATTTTTTTATGCACAGTCGGAATAGCATTGCTTAATATGTCACAGGCAGATTGATGTAGCAGGTCTCTAGAGAAGTCTTATTCCCAAACATTTCTGCATGCACTGCCTGGTCCAAGGAAACAGTCCAAAGTACATCTTTTCCAGAGATACGAGGCCGGTCAGACGTAGGAGAGCTTGAAGCCGTGCAAAACAACTGTAGAACCCCCTGTTGTCGTTCTCCGTTATATAGGCAAGGACTTCCAAAGATGGAGACTGGACCAAAATCCGTGCAGCACTGATTGTACAGCCCAGTAGTTAGCTGTAATCAAAGCCTGGGAAGCAAGAACAAAAAAGAAGTGGAGAGATCATTTATTACCAGGGAGATCACTTTTATTTATAGAGTAACGCGAGGGAAGTCACTTATTTTTTATGCATCTAGTCCCTTAGTAAAACACTAATAAAGCTTTTATGTACTTTTGTATCTCAGTAAACCATTCAGGCATGCCTTTTAAAATATACAAAGACAAAAAACAGCTGTTTTCTGCTAAGAATTTGTTTATGAGTTGTCCTTTAGTAGAATATACCTTGATCTGAATTAATTTAAATAAAACTTCAAAAGCATGTTATCTAAGAGGGCATAGAAATTGCACATATACAATGTAGACTTAAATATGATATAGATATAATGCTTAGTAAGTACTGGAGATAATAATTGTATCAAAGAGATGAGCTACATGTGCATGTGTTCTGAGAAATCAATTGATTGTAACAAGAAAGAACAGTGGCTAATGGGGTACTAGAAACGTAGGTCATCATTTATCATCTGGACACGAATATGAGCCATTAAAGATTGCAATTCCATGAACTTGTCATTAGCACTTTAAGTTTCAAAAAAATTTTACTTCGATTTTTAAAGTAAATTGAAACTATCAGTTTACATTTAAAAATAAAAAAGAAAGAAATTAGGATAATTGATAGCTTTAATCTCATGCAAGTTTCCCTGAGCTTCTTGGCATCACTACGTGTTAGACGAGTAGGGATGATTGGTGTCTTTGTTTGGGGGCTGGAATGCTTCAGCGTCTTCAGGGGCACCTTTGTAGAATAGTTCTCCTTGATTCTCCCAGATTTTCCAGGAGCTCCTTGAAAGTAGTTCTCAAGCTAATGAGAGTAAGAAGTCACCTAGTCATTGGTGTCACACATTCACAGGGAATTTCATCGAAACGTTTTCTTAGTGAGTCCAGTGACTGCAGCTCCCTACCTTCACCACCAGGCACTCTATCTACATCCAGACCTTCCAGATTTGGAAAGCCTACTTATTCAGTTAAAAGGAGGTCCATGGCAGGGCATTGATAATTTCAGAGTGGCAGGGCATTGATAATTTCAGAGTAGAGTTACTTGAGCTATTGACTTTATTGTAGCTAAAAAAAAATCAAAACAAAAAAACTTAGATTCTTATGTTGTACTACATTATAAACTGAGAGAGAATATATTGTAATTAATTTTAAAACAAAATGTGATCATTTGTATTGCAATGTAATGATCATAATGATATGCCTTCAATGAAGTTCTTTGTAGAAAATACACTTCCAACAATAACAACAACAACAACTTACTAATTGTACTTTTTATTTGAGTGTCTAAATCCATATACACCACATGCTATTGAGTCACTTCTGACTCATGGTAACTCCGTGTAGAATTGTGCTCCACGGGGTTTTTGAAACAGCTTTCAGAAAAGATCACCAACCCTCTCCTCCAAGGTGACTTTTTGGTGGATTTGAATGACCAACTTTTCATTTAAGAGTTAAAGGCTTAATCATTTGCAACCATGAGGGATTCGCTAAATGCCCACTCTACCCTGAGGTCACACGCCTGCCTGGATTCCTTATGTAACAGGAAAAAAGTTGTGTAATTAATAAGCTATAATTTTCAGTCACAGATACTGCTGGGAGAGTACATTTTGACATCTTCCAATGTAAGGACCAGTCCTTGCAGAATTAGAAAAGATCAAACAATGAACATTTTCTACTACTAATGTATTTATAGGAACTAGTTACTAGATCAGGGGAGAAAAAAAGATACAGGTGCACAGTCAGTTCCTCAGAATGTTTTATATTTGTATACTTGGAATTACATATTTTTTCAAACAAAAACCCATAGGAATAAGCCTTTCTTATGTGAATATACTATTGTTTTGTGTGGAGTATTTTGAATTCTAAACTAGTTCTATTAGAATTAAGGAATGTATAATTTGAGGTAACAGAGCATCTTCTGGGGGTATTTGGAGAGCATATAGTGGAGGGCATCATTTTCCATATCCCAACAGGAGCGTTGGCATAGTGGGTTACATGTTGGACTGGTAAGCTCAAGGTCAGCAGTTCAAAACCACCAGCCTTTTCAAGAGAGAGAAATGGTTCTTTCAACATCCTCCTCCTTATTCTTGTTCTTTGAGCTCATGTTTGCAGTCTTTGATTTTTACCAGGAAAGGCTTCCAGTATTCCTCACTTTCAGCAAGCAAGATTGTGTCATCTGCAGATCACAGTTTGCTAATAAGCCTTCCTCAGATCCTGATGTTGCATTCTTAATATCGGTCTGTTTCAGCATACAGAGTTTGTGGGTAGTGTGAAAGGACACAGTGATAACACACAATCTTTCCTGATTTTGAACCATATTGTATTCCAGTCTTCTGTTTGAACAACTACCTCTGAGTCTCTGTCCAGGTACCACAGAAGCACAATTAAGTGTTCTGAATTGCAATTCTTTGAAATGTGATCCAAAGTTCATTATGTGCCATCCAGCTGAGTGCCTTTGCACAGTCAATAAAACCCAAGTAGCCACGTTTCTGGCATTCTCTACCTTCAGCCAAGACACACCTGACCTCAGCAAAGATATTCTTTATTGCAGCTGTTCTGTACCTGTGGGTCGTGACCCCTTTGGGGGTTGATTGACCCTTTCACAGGGGTCGCCTGATTCATAACAGTAGCAAAACAACAGTTATAGAGCAGCAACGAAGATAATTTTATGGTTGGGGGGTCACCACCACACTGTATGAAAGGGTCACGGCATGAGGAAGGTTGCTTTATTGCATGCTCTCTTCTGAATCTGCCTCAAAATTATGGTGTCTCCCTGTCAGTGAACAGTTAGTCACTGCTATTTTTAAATTATTATCCAAAATTTACTTGAATTTAATATTAATGATATTCAATAATGTATGCATTCTGTTAGGTTGCCTTTCTTTGCACATATATTAATCTCTTCTAGTTGGTTGGCCAGGTAGCTATCTTTCAGATTGCTTGGCCTAAGTGTTCGAGTACTTCTGGTGCTTCATAAACTTATTATGACAGTTCAACCAGTGTTCTGTCAGTTCCTATAGGCTTGTTTTTGCTAATGCTTAAGTGCATCTTGGAATTGTTCCTTCAATTCATCAGTCACCTCACAGAATCATAGAAAACAAAGTTGTAGAGTAAAGCTAATGATGATATATTTTGTGTAAGAGCATTCACCTTTGTAAGTGCTCTCAATTCCTTTGTTACAGAAACATTTTTGAAAATGATACAAAAGAAAGAAAAATCATGAAAAGCAAAAACAAACCTGGAAACTGAAACCAGTCCCCAGTGTTAACCCATTCAAAGAGCTGCACTTGCTTTCAAAGCCTGAGGTATGTTTTATTGTTTCCCTTTTGTGGACACTTTAATAGATGGCTTCTGACTGATAAAACATTACAGGAATGCAGAATCATTGGAGTAATTGTCAAATAGGAAATGGCATTCAGTGTGTAGAAATTGAAAGTTCCTTCCTAGTAAAATTTTCCACATGACTACTTTGCACTAGATAATTCATTTTACTCTTTCAAAGTAAATAGAGATTTTTTTTAAAAATAGTGAGATGCAAAAAGAAGGTCAACACCATGAAAACCAATAGAATTATTTTGATAATCTGCATAATTCAATTTTTTAAATCATTTTATTAGGGGCTCATACACTCTTATCACAATCCATACATACATCAATTATGTAAAGCACATTTGTACATTCATTGCCCTGTCATTCTCAAAACATTCGCTCTCCACTTAAGCCCCTGGCATCAGGTCCTCATTTTTTCCCCTCCCTCCCCACTCCCTCCTCCATCATGAGCCTTGATAATTTATAAATTATTATTTTGTCATATCTTGCACTGTCCGACGTCTCCCTTCACCCACTTTTCTGTTGTCCGTCCTCCAGGGAGGAGGTCACATGTAGATCCTTGTAATCGGTTCCCCCTTTCCAAACCACCCTCCCTCTATCCTCCCAGAATCGCCACTCACAGCGCTGGTCCAGAAGGGATCATCCATCCTGATTCCCTGTGTTTCCAGTTCCTATCTGTACCAGTGTACATCCTCTGGTCTAGCCAGACTTGCAAGGTAGAATTCGGATCATGATAGTGGGAGGAGGTGGGGAGAAAGCATTTAGGAACTAGAGGAGATTTGTATTTTTCATTGTTGCTACATCGCACCCTGACTGGCTCATCTCCTCCCGAGACCCCTCTGCAAGGGGATCTCCAATGTCCTACAAATGGGCTTTGGGTCTCCACTCCGCACTCCTTTTGATAGCCAGGCACCATCAGCTTTCTTTGTCACATTTGCTTATTCACCCATTTGTCTTCAGCGATCATATCATGGAGGTGAGAACACAATGATATGAATTTTTGTTCTTTGATGCCTGATAACTGATCCCTTCAGCACCTCGTGGTCACACAGGCTGGTGTACTTCTTCCATGTGGGCTTTGTTGCTTCTGAGCTAGATGGCCGCTTGTTTACCTTCAAGCATAATTCAAGTTTGGCTTATATAATAGTAGGGTAAGGCTGAACACTGTGATATATTGCTATATTCCCATAACTTTACATGCACTTGACAGGGAGTAGGTCCTCAGTACATCTTTAAGGAATTATTTAAATTTTAGCCACACACTTTGTAGTTGTTTTAGGAAATATATTCCTTCTTTGGTGGTGAGTGGTTTAACACACTGTGCTTCACATAGATCACGGGGTGGTTTGGTGCCCTGGAGCCAGTTCTGACTCATAACAGCAGTGTGTACCAAAGAATGAAACACCGCTGGGTCCTATGCCATTCTCAAAATTGTTGTGATGTTTAGCCCGTTTTTCCAGACACTGTGTCAAATCATCTGTATAAGGGTCTTCCCCTTTTCCTCTCTTGTGCTGCCTTCTAATTTACCAAACATGATGTCCTTTCCTGGGGACTGGTCCTACCTGATAGCATGTCCAAAGTACAGGAGATGAAGTCTTTCCTTGAAAGGAACGTTCTGGCTGTACATCTTCCATGGCGGATTTGTTTGTTCTTTTAGCAGTCCATGGTGGTTTCCAGTCTTCACCAGCACCACAATTCAACCGCATCAGTTCTACTTCAGTCTTCCATAGTCAATATCTAATTTTTTCGAGCATATAATAAAATCGAAAATATCAGGACTTGGCTTAAGCACATGTTCATCTTCAAAGTAATGTTCTTGCTTTTCTACACTTTAAAGCAGTTTGTGCAGCAGACTTACCAAATGCAATGTGTTGTTTGATCTAATGAATGCTGGATTGTGATAAGAGTTGTATGATCCCCTAATAAAACGATTAAAAAAAACTTGGGTTATGCAGATTAGCAAAATAATTCTATTATTAAATTTAATGAATCATTTTATTAGAGACTCTTACAACTCTTATAAGAATCTATATATCAGTTGTATCAAGCACATTTGTACATATGTTGCCATTATCATTTTCTATCTACTTGAGCCCTTGATACCAGCCCCTCTTTTTCCCCTCCTTCCCCCACTCTTCCACACCTCTGAACCCTTGATAATGTATAAATTATTTTTATTTTCATATTGTACACTTTGTGCTTTCTCCCTTCACCCACATTTCTGATATTCATCCCTGGGCTGGGGTGGTGTCAGGGTGGTGGTGGTGGGGGGGGTTGTATACAAATCATTGTAATCGATTTCCCCTTTCTTACCCTTCTCCCTCCACCTTCCCACTCCCCTCATGGTATTGCTATTCTCATAGTATGACTACTTTCATTATTGATCCTGAGGAGTTTATCTGTCCTGGATTCTGTGTGTGTTGAGAGCTCTTATTTGTACCAGTGCACTTGCTCTGGTAGCCAGATTTGTAAGGTAGAACTGGGATCATGATAGTGGGGATGGGGGCGGGAAGCATTATAGAACTAGAGGAATGTTGCGTGTTTTGTCAGTGCTATACTGCACCCTATCTGGCTGGTCCTTTCCTTATAACTCTTCTGTGAAGGGAGGTCCAATTGTCTACAGGTGTGCTTTGGGTCTCCCCTCTGATCCTCCTTGTTCCCATTGAAATGGGTTTGTTTGGGGTCTTCTGATACCTGATACCTGATCTCATCAACATCTCGTGATCACACAGGTTGGTGTGCTTCTGCCATGTGGGCTGTGTTGCTTCTCTGCTAGCTGGCCACTTGTTTAACTCCAAGCCTTTAAGACCCCAGATGCTAAATCTTGTAATAGCCGGATACCATCAGCTTTCTTCACATTAGCTTATGCACCCATTGTCTTCAGCGATTCTGTTGGAAAGGTGAAAACCACAGAATATCAGGTTACTATAACAAAGTGTTCTTGTGCTGAGGGAGGACTTGAGTAGGGGCCCAATAAGACAAAATTCTTGAAAACATCAATATTTTTTCCATTTGTCATGATGTTACATATTAGTCCAGTAGTGAAGATTTACTTATGTTCACAGTAGGTTGCAATCCAAACTGAAGCCAGCAATCCTGATTGTCAACAAGTGCTTCAAATCCTCCTCATTTTCAGCAAGTGAGGTTATGTCATATGCATATAGCAGGTTATTAATAATCCTCCCTCTAGACTTAATGTCACACTCTTTATTATATAATCCAGCCTCTCTGATTGTTTTCTCATCATACAGTTTGGGTAAGTATGTTGAGAAGATAGAATCCTGATACACACTCTTGATTTGAAACCTTGCAGTATTTCCTTTTTCTGTCCCACAAGTGACTCTTGGTTCACGTATAGGTTCTGAATGAACACAAGGCAGTGTTATAGAATTTCTATTTGTTTCAAGGCTATCTGTATTTTGTTATGATCCACCAATTCATATGAGTTGCATAGTCAATATAAAACGGACATCTTTCTGGTATTTTCTGCTTTCAGCCAAGATCAATCTGCTGCCAACAATGATATATCTTGTTTCATATCTTCTTCTGAATCTGGCCTGGCTTTGGCAGCTCCTTGTAAATCTAATGTTACAACCATTGTTGAATGATCTTCAGAAAAAATTTACTTGCATGTGATATCAATTATATTGTTCTATAATTTCTTCATTCTGTTGGGTCACCTTTCTTTGAAATGGGTATAGATATAGACCTCTTCCAAGTTTCTTGCAACAGACAAGTGAGTGCATGCAGTGCTTCACCAGCCTGTTGAAATATTTCAATTGGTATGTCAATTCCTGGATCCTTGTTTTTGACTAATACCTTCAGTGCAGCTTGGATTTCTTCCTTCAGTGTGATTGGTACCTGATCTTCTTGAAATGGTTGAATATGGACTAGTTCTTTTTGATACTCTGTGTGACACTGTGTATTCAATTTATCTTCACTTGATATTTCCTGAAAAGTCCGGTATTTTTCCCATAAAATCTTTCAGGCTTGATTATATTTCTTTTATCTTTGAAAGGACCATATTCTTCCTTTTTGGTATTCTAACCCTAAGGTTTTACACATTTCATGATAATACTCTGTCTTTTCAAACTGTCCTTTGACACTTTCTGTTTAGCTCTTTTAGTTATTTTACTTAGCTACTCTATGATTCAGAACAAATTTCAGAGTCTCTTCTGATATCCACTTTAGTATTTTATTTTCTTTCTTGTCTTTTTACTGCCCTTTTGTTTCTTCATGAATAATGTTCTTGATTTGTATCTTTTTAATAATTTTATTGGGAGTTCTTACAGATATTATAATAGTCCATAATTAAATTACATCAAGCATAATTGTACACTTGCTACCACTATCAGTTTCAAAACATTTCCTTTATTCTTGAACTCTTTGATATCAGCTCCCCCCTTTCCCCCTCCCACTCCATACCTCACAAGTAATCCTTTTATTATATTATATATTATTATTGTGATATATATATTCATATCTGACATCATCCAATATATCTGTTAACCTGCAATTTTGTTATTTGTTTCCCTCAAGTG